>NC_140445.1:13389502-13469502 GCF_963576455.1 Neolamprologus multifasciatus
CAGTGTAATTTTTACACAGTTTAAACTGTATGATTACTATTATCTATGAAAAAAAGTAGTCTGGTTTGTTTACATGTTCATAGTTGGTGAATTCTCCCAACAAATCAGAAAAGGACAGTCTCGATTATCACTGTCTTGCTGAAAACCTGTGACATTGTTGCTTTTTGCAGTCTTTTAGAGCAGGTCACTATTGATTCACACTTGAACTGCTATCTGAATAAAGTATCATCTGGTTGTGCTATGTCACTGGAATAAGTATAGGCGTAATATTGGCTTAATGCAGAAAACATATTCAATTTCAATTGTAGTATTATTTAATTGATTTTTGTGCATACCTTCCTGCCATATATACTAAGATGACACAGGTAAATAGAAGCAAACTGAAAATCATTGCTAAATATGAAACCTACCCATAATTGTATGGGACATGTAAGTATTGTAAGATTTACATTTACAACATAAACATCTGCCATTTAGGGTTTAAAGTTACTGTCTATGTGGATAATACATTCTGAGTGCTTTTATTGTGAGAAATGACCTTCAGACACCCAATATGTTCCCTTTTTGTAAACAGTAACAGAAAACATATTTACTATTGTATAACCAGCGCACCATTTAAATGCAAATTGCTTTGATAATTAAGAGTTAATTTAATAGTGACCAGAAAAAGTCTGTTATTATTCACATTATAGCAGGTAAGATTTAATAACCTGCACTGCAGGTTAACACTAATGAAATGAATTCATTTAGTAACTAGATATGATATTAACTGTTAGTGTAGGTAAACAAAGGAAACTGGAATCCTACTAGTTTTAAAGGCTGAGAGAATTTGTAAGGAGCACAGTGACAGTGAGGGTGATTAGAGGCATGCAGACCTGTTCTCTGAGAGGCAGGGATCAGCTTGTAATCTATCTTTGTACCTGAGACTCCGCTCGGTGGAGGAGGCATGTACGACACAGGAGATCCTGGCCCGCCATGCTGGAAAGAAACTCCAGAGGACGGAGGAGTGGAGTAGGAAGAAGAGTTAGGAAAGAAAAGAGGCTGGGAAGGAGGAGAGGAGGACAGGCACTGGTTGATGGGAGGCTGTCCAGGATAGACTGAAGATATTGGCTGAGACTGGACGGGTTGTGTGTACTCAGAGAGAAAGCCAGGGGGCTGAGGAGGGGAGGATGGCTCTACTGAAGGAGGTGGATGAGGAGGAACAGAGGAGTACTGAAGAGGCTGAAAGAGAGGCACACCACCAGCTCCATGCTGGTACTGGTTGACCTGGGGGTAAGCTGGGAGTCACACAGAGGATGTTCTGTTAGTGAAAAAACTGTTGCATGTTAAACCAAGTGCACCATGCAACAGGATGGTTACAGTGCAGAGCATGCTGAAGTACTTAATGTTTTGCTGGTAGATTATAAAACACTCAACGGACAAAGAGATATACAAACTGAACATTCTCACTTCCTGTTAGTAACTAAGATTACGTATGACAGCACAGAAGAGATCTGACATTAGTGTTAAACAGCAAAATACTTGTTAGTGTTTCAAAGAATACACAAATAGATTAATTGGTGGAATCCTGTCTCCTTTATACAACTTTTAGCCTGGAGGAGGAGCGTATGCTCACCTAACCTCGTTCACAAGTACAGCACTTCAACACCAGTTTTTTTTTTCTTATAAGTGCAGGTTTAAAATATGCCAAAAATGATCAAACCTGCACAGCTCAAACTTGTGTGTTCATTATGTTGGTCTGATTTGGTTCAATGAAATTAACTCAGTGTGCATCATCGATAAATAATAGCTTCTGTAGCCAGAAATCACAGAAAGGAGACAATAAAAGCAACTTTTATATAATCATCACGTTTTGAAGTTTTCCTCATGGTTTCAGTAACCCAGAGATAACTGTCTGTACACTGATGATTACACTGCAGGCCGGAACTGCAGATAGATGACTCGGGGGCTTTTAAAGATAAATAGTAATTAGATTTCTAGTATCTGGAGTTGAAAACTGGTATTACATTGAGCCCATTTGATGAGCTTTTATCAACAAATATAATTTCGTAGCCCATGATCATCTAACTGGATCATATTGTAGGAATATTCCTGTTTGTTAGGTCAAAAAAAAAAACTTGAATAAAAGTGTATCAAATGTGTTTGAAATGTGCAAGCTGGTAAACTGTTTCTTACTGAAACCACCAAATGAAGCACAAACTGTGCATTGTATTGTTAAGGGTATGTGTGTGTAATAATGTAGTAATACAGAAAATATATATATATATATATATATATATATATATATTAATAAATTTGGACCTAATGTGCAAGACAAGGTTGTTTTACTAAAATGAAATCAATTTTTTTCGTAAGCCAATGCCCTTCATGATAGACAGCTAAGTTCTGGAAGTGAAAACACTTACGCTGGTACTGATGAGAATACATGTAGGCAGGAGGGGAGGAGACCGGAGGAGCTGCAGCCGTGCCGGAGGCTGGAAACCTGTACATCGGGTTTGAAGGCTCCACCTGAAAAAGCAGGGACAACAAATCTGAACTCTTCCTCCTCTGTCCACTGAGAATCAACACTGTGCTCTACAAAAGCAAGTTATGTAGTGATTATAATAAAGCTTAGTTTTGCTAGAGGGCAGAATAGTCTTATGTTAAAAGAGCTTTCACAGATAAAAGTGATGCAATAACCGCACTTCAGTGAAGCTTAATTTGTGCAGAAGGGCATGCATTTTGTTTTAAACCATAAAGAGTAAGCTATAAATCATGCAATGATTCACATTAATTATGAGGTGGCAGCAGAAACAGACTGAATGAAGCTTTTGCACTGTAGCCACGGAAGTACTAACAGGAAGTTCAGTGATGGTAGCTAACAATGAGGGTTGGAAGCCATGGGAAGGTTTGGGATGTGGACCTTTGGCCTGCTCAGTGAAGCTTTTTAATTTGCAAAAAGAAGTGTGTGTCAAGGTTGAATGGGCGGTAATGCTCAGTATACCTTCTGGTCAGAGGCGCTGCCTACTTGAAGAGGAGGAGGGACATTGGGGAGGGCTGTGGGAGTTTGGTTACTCCAGGAGGTGACAGTGGAGGCTGCCCTCATCTGAAGCACACAGAAACACACGGCACATACCAATGATGGCCGCAGCATGGGAGGGGAGCACAGACCAAACAACGCCACAATGCACAAACATTGGACGGGTGGACATAAGAGAGGATTTTATACGAGCCAAGGTTCAAATTACAAGAACACAACATCCTGAAAGAAAGTTTAGACACAATGCTGATAAAAATACCCACAGCTTGTCATTTAAACCCTGGCAAGAATGGACTGGCAAATGATGAAATGACTACAACACATCAGGAAATTAAAATGAGCACTTTGTCAGGTAGTTAGTAAGTGTGGAAATGTCAAATTTAGAGGAAGAACAGGAAATAGACCAGTCTGCCCTCGGGTCTGATATAAACTTAAATCAAGATTCAACATGATTACATCAAAGAACAGATTAATCCACACACATGAACTGGAATTGTAAATTAAGGCTAAGAGAGAGAGATCTTCTCATTTCCTAGATTTAAAGACAGATGTTGTTGAATAAACAAAACTCCCAAGAAAAGAAACTATATTAACTATATTCTATGAAATTGTATTATATTGTATGAAAATGGTTATACGCTTAGAGAAAATCTGTTTTCATTAATGTGGGAAAATGTGGCGATCACTTACTTGCAGTATCTCTTTTTTAAATCCAATTTTTTATTACAGTGTAGTTAAGACGATGTATCTGTGTATGTTTATGCTAGATTTCAGAATCTTATTCTTGGGTAGTTTATACATTTGTATAAAAAATTTGTCAATAAAATCACAACAAATGCAAATCAGAGTAAATTATAGAGAGATAAGAACCAAGAAAATCAGATCTGTGTGTAAACACTGTTATGAGACGTAGTGGCAGCTCTGTGGAACATACTGGCTGGTAATACTGTGGCTGTGCTGGGGCGGAGGCGGATGTAGGCATGGGCACTGGTGCTGCTGGGGTGGGCTGAGGCACCATGGTGGGATGGACCTGGGTGTAAGGATGCCGAAGCTGAGCCCGAGGGGCAGGCAGCTGAGATGGAGCTCTCTGTGTTTGCACTGAAGCTCCAGGAGCCGACCCCTGCTGCCCAAGAGCCCGAGTGAGACGGTCACGAAGCTGCTGAATGGCAACCTGGATGGAGCAAAAGACCTGGGTTAGAGCCTGTCATTCTTGATCAGGATTAGATTGCATATTAAATCATAATAAATGATTTCAAAAAACTAGTAACAGCAATACTTCTCAACTGATCACTTCAGTTCAGTGCAGTTTCCAATAACTGACCAC
This sequence comes from Neolamprologus multifasciatus, assembly GCF_963576455.1. NCBI lineage: Eukaryota > Metazoa > Chordata > Actinopteri > Cichliformes > Cichlidae > Neolamprologus > Neolamprologus multifasciatus. Next base: position 13,393,846 of record NC_140445.1, read on the forward strand.
AATAAAAAGTGTGCATGCCATCAAAAAAATACTGGAATAAAATGTTTTTTACTGTTTGCATGTTTGGTACCTCTGTTATTATTTAAGAAAAAAAATAAGATTAAGAATTATGAAACTAAACAGATTGAAAAACATACATTTTTATTGCTTTGCACACAGACAAATTAAATAACTCCATTTGTTATTTAAGTAAAAAAAAAAAAAAGAGCTTAGTAAGCTTTTTTGCCCTCTATTTGACCATGTCTGTCTGGGGTCTGATGGTCCAAACCTGCGAAGTCAAACTCATTTCGCATTGTGGGTCTCATAGAGCCCCCTTTAACCTTAAATGAACCAAACCTGTCAATGTAAAGAGGTTTAAAAACACATTGAATCCCTCAGATGTCTTAATATAAGAACTGACTATAAAAAAATATAAACTGACTATTTAAAAATCTAAATTTCTATTGTTGAACGTGAAAAAGGTCATTTACTGTCATTTAAATGTCTGGATGTTTGCATGGAAAAGAACTTTATTAATGTAAAACTGTTACGAGTCCTGTTAACAGCAACACTAACAAGCTTGGTGAGCAAGCAGCATTTCAACCTGTACAGGTGCACTGCACAGACAGACATGTCTGCTAATCCTAAGTAAGAAGAGCACTAAAATGGTGGAGCAGTCCAGTTCAGTGATGCTTCGTTTAAACTGATGCTTTTTATTAATACCGTAGACCCTGTTCATGGTCATGAAAACAAACCTAAAACCAGTAACAATGAAAAACAGTAGGGATGATTAGGCCGAGTGTATTCATGGAAATTTATATCTCATTAAGGACAAATACTCCCAAATATTAAAATATTTTAAAAAACACACACACTTTTCAGAGAGCAGGTGCAACAAACAGCAGCTGTGTACATACCTGGTTGCTGTTGTCAGGCAGATAGGTGATGGCAGTGGCCAAACTGCCCTGGGAGGCCAGCAGGTTGGCATACTGGCTCATCTTCTCAGCTAGCAGGATGCCGATAGCAGCGGGGCCAGAGCGCTGGGTCTGCTCTACTGCACGCCGCTGCACCACCACTTTCTCCACCAGGTCCTGAGGCACAGAGGCACAATATATGAGCACGACGACGTCAATAATTAAATATGTCAATGGTCACTTCGAGAAATATTGGCTTATTACCAACTATAAACAGTTCATAATCTACAATATTAGTAAACAGCTCCCTGTTTACTTAACCAGCCACTTTATCTACTTTAATTTGGCTTGAGTAGCCAGTTGCTATTTGTGTCTGTGTTCTCTTTGGTGCTGGAGTGGTAGCATATAGTTTTGTCCTGGACTGGAAATGCAGGGACGATGCAGGGTTAGGTGAAGATTTTCCTCAGAATTTCTTTGCAATGACTTATCACTTGAGCCATTACTAATACAAAAAATATTGGTTAGCACAGATTTAAAGTAAAATGAATATTTTTTTCATAATATAACGCAAAATGACGAAATGAAAGGTAGTGACTGTCCTAAGCTCAAAATAGGATTGTTTTGGTTCATTCCCACTGTAAAAGCTCTAATAAGCCACTGTTTAATTCCTGCTAATCAACAAAGAGTAGAAAGACACAGCTGGAGAGAGCTAGTGAACATAGAGGAGTGTTTAGCAGCTAAAAAGCCAGACATATTCCTGGAAGAAACAAAAACGAAAGATAAAAGACAAATTTGTTCAATCAAAGGAAAAGCATTAATAAGCTTGTTTCTGCCACCTTACAAAACAGCTAAACATATGCCACTGCACATTTAAAAAACAAAACATGAGCAGCAGAGCTTCTATACCTGCAGTGAGAGTGGAAAGTGTCCGTTCTGCACTCTGGTCCAGCAAGAGACAAGTTTCTCCACATTGCCAGCACAGATGTAGCACAAACAGGCTTGGGATTGTAGGTCAGCATCTTCTGATGCCTCCAGTCTGTCCCCGAGAAGGTCTTAAAAAAATTGAAAATCAGGATGGACTGAATGTAAGTAAAAAAAATAGATTTATTTATATAGAATTAACAAAATGCCTGGATAGAGAAGAAAATCTAAATACTAAATTCAAACAGTAAGCCTTCACCTTAAAAAAGGTGATCGACCCCCTGATATCCAACAACAAAATACATGTGAACTAACCGCAGAGGGAAGAGAACTCCTCAGGCTGAGCGTAGGTCATGACGGCTGCCAGAGCCTCCTTCCAGTTCTGAAGATCACACGTCTTCAGGATGTCGTGCCAGTCTTTCATTACCACTGCACTGATCAGCTGCAGGACAAATACACAGTTACAACACCAGTAACACGTTCTTAATCAAAAAACACTCAAGGAAGTTTCCCCCAGTTGTCACCTTGGTTATCTTGCTGTGTGATTTTGTAAAATACTTCTTCTGGGTTTTTTCTAAAAGTTCTGGTCCTCCAGCAATGGCCAATATGATGCTGTCCGCCAATCGGTTGTCATGGAGACAAAGCTCCACAGCTCCCTCAAAGTCTCCAGTCAGCAGAGCTTGTGTGATGAGCCCATCCACATCTGGCAAGAAATAAAAAAAACCATTATGTTTAGGAAAAAACCCAGTGGCAGGTGTGAGCTTCATAAATGTGACATCTTCATGTCCAACAAACAAAGCCCTCCTCGAATGGCTTCTGTCTTTACTGGTGTGAGACCTTCAACCAATTTATAATCATATAACAGCTGTCTGCTTTAAATGTATGTCTGAGCTTTTCTTTTATAAAGAGCTGCTTTTTCTTTCTCCTACTGAAAGAAAAGTAAATCCCCAAAAGCAGCAGAATTAGCTGTTAAAGTTCAGACATCTCTAATTAGATTACTTTAATACTGAAGAAAATACCAGTAATAATGAGTCAGAAGAGTATAAGTTTCCACTTAAATCCACCTCCTAGTGGATTTCTTTTTCAACTCTCTGGTGCCTTACTATACACACCTTTGGATTTATCCTGCCACATATCCATACCCATTACAATTTGATGATGGTTAAAATCCCAGGGCAAACAACAAATTACTGAGTTAATGTGTTGAAACACTGACAGTGCTGTTACCTTGACTAATGCTGAGATTGACCCCTCCTGCTGGTGTTGGAGCTGGAGCTCGGACCTCAATAGGGGCTAATGTCTCAGCAGGAATGGGCTCCTCATCAACTGATGCTGTCATCTCCTGTAACAACAGAAACATGTAATGATGCTTCAATCTTTTCTCCAGCCTTCAAGTGTTCCAGGATACTAAAGATTTTCTAACATAATGAAAGGCCCTGAGGCTAAACTTAGTAACAGTACAGTTTCATAATCATAATTTAGCAGGTTACCATGCCAACACTTGCTCACTAGCATTATAAAGTGCAGCTGAGACTCACTGAAATGTCCTTAGTTTTGTAAATTTCAGAAATGTAAGATTATGCAAAGTCATGGGATCAACAATTTCATGACAGGCCACCCCAAAGATGCTGAGATATTTCATTTAAAACACCAACTGCCAGTCTCATGATAACTTTAGTGAGCCCTCCACATTCCTGGCACAGTGGATACCTGTGCCAAATTTTTTGCTATTTCAATCAAGTAAATGTTGAGATTGTATAAAGCTTGATGCCAAATGAAAAGTTGCCATAGCAACAAGGGTATACATACCAAACGTTCTAAAAATTCATACAGTTTTTTCTGAGATATTTCAGTTTGGACTAACCCCTTGAGCATGCCTAAAACCAACCCAGAATCCATCTATTCCTGCATGAAGAGTCAAACAGTGTTAGTAATCAGATTACATGGTTCATTAATTATAAAAAAAAATATGCACACCCAGACAGGTGTTTTCAGCTTTCCGTAGTGTTCAATCAGTTTCCAATAGGTTGTTTTAATATTTAAGGTGACAGCTCCACATTACAGCCAAAATAATTTTGGATTATTTTTTGTTCATTGAGTTTTCTCTATTATAAATTTAAACAATGCATTATCTTAATCACATTTTATTACTAATTCATGGACAGCTGTGGAAATAATGCTGAATTGATTCTCCTCAAATTATCTGAAGTTCATTACTGAAAACAGCTAAAAGGTTTGCACTCCTGTAACTTTGCTGCTCAGCTCTTTTTAATGGGGAAACAAAGGTGTACCTGATCTAAGGGGATCTCTTCCTCCTCTTCCTCCTCATTCTCATTCTCATCCACCTCCTCCTCTGGGAGAACCTGATCCAAATTTGCATATGGCTCACTGCGAAGAGCATCTTCTGGATCTGCCGCTGGTGCTGCTGTATCCTCATCCTCTGCTTCAGGAGTGGAATTGAGATCAAGCATGGCTGCAGGCTGAAGGTTTACAGCAGCAATCATGTCAAATGCTGCCTCTGGAGTGTCAGCAGACGGCATGAAGCTGAGGTCTGCTAATGGCTGCAGCGTGGCTGGAGCGGGCACATCCACCTGAACAGAAGAGGTGGAGATGGATTCAGAGTCAACTGCATAATATGATCTGCCACATCAGGCTGAGGCTGGGATGTGTGCATCACCAGAAACAGTATGGATTCAGCTTACTAGGGCAGCCAGGTCAGGCATATATTATTTGATTGGTTTCAGCTAAAAAAAAAAAAAAAGTGTATTTAAATCAACATTTAGGGAAATGTAAATTTCAAACTGGGATCAGAACCTAAGTCAGACCAATATTATTTTCCATATTTCAGAGAATGAAGACAAATGCAAAATCACTAGATTTAGCACTGGAGTAAAGCTCCTATTTGAGGTCACTGGTGGAAGCAGATGCACAAACACTGCAATACAGTTATACAGAAAGTGAGCAGTGCATACAAGCGCGTGTGACAGAGTGCTTTCCTAAAGTGTGCAGCACTGCAGACTCAAGAATTTCCACTTTTTTGCTGTGATTGTGACTTTCAAACATTGAGCTTCCTCTGAGTAATGTCAAAAAGTGAAGTTGAATTTATAGCATTGAAACACGACTTTGTTGCTTAAAACACTTCCCATATTGCAAAACATAAGACAGAGACAAACACTTTACATCTTTTCCACTGTGAACTGAGGCTTTGACAAGCTGTAATTACTGCCAGCAGCAATCAGTCAGACTTTTTTATTCTTCTGCCAGTGAACAAATGCGAACAGATCAGAACAGGCTGAGCTGAATGGAGACCAATGTGGGGTGAAATATGGACTGCATAGCATAGCAGTGTCGTGAAAATACATGTGAGGAGCAAATAAAACGATTACATCAATGTAAAACTTTGCTCATTTAAGAAATGGTCTTGGAATGGAAAGACAAACATTTTAAGACCATAGGAAGTTTTTTAGAAGGTAACAGCTACATCCTTTTAAAGAGGCAGGCTGACCCTTGTAGCAGCTTTTCATTATGTTTAATGTTTCATGTAGTGTTGCATTTGTGTGCACCTGATAAATGTGAGCGTGATGTGATATGGTCTTTCAGTTCGGTTTTTGGAGTCCAACAAAACATGAAGGAAATGTTACATTATTGAGCTGCTAAGTCTTCCTGCTATGAAACTGGTGACACTGTGTGTGTAGTCCTTGTCTGGAAACCTGAACAGCAGTTTAGTGATACATTTTCCAGTATAAAACTGCTACTATTCATCATTAGACTGCAAACATTATGTTTAATGGGTTATCTGTACAAATTGTTATTAACTTCACTGACTGAGATATAATTTTGCTGGTTTACCCACAGAAGGAAATGTCAGATGAGCCAGAATCATGTCAATAATGTTTTGATATCCATATTTCTTTCTTGCTACTAGGAAAAGCCTGGAAAGGTAAGCCTGGCTGTATCCCAATATTAGTTTCATTCCAAAGTTGAAAAAGCAGGAGTTGTTGTTGGATTAGGGTTTGACTTTTTTGAGTTGCTTTTGTTTGTGAGGATTGAGGGGGGAAAAAATCTTTCAGTTTAACTTTTTGGTGATTTCCTGCCTCTTTGGAGCAAACAGATGAGATATAATTGGAAAGGCCAGGATGTCCTATCTCGAGCACACTGGGACTTAAGTCAAAAGATATAGACCAAAAACAAATGTACATTACAGAGGACATAAATGAATAAGCTGAGTCTCAGGAGAGACTTAAAAATTACAAATCTCTGTTGTTGTTAGGGACAAATGCAATTGCATAGCAGGATACTATACATGGGCCAAACTTCAGTCAAGAGAACAACTGAGATTATTCATCCACAATACGAGGTTAGTTATTAATATACTGCAACAACATGGGAATAGAGCAGCTGCGAGAGAATTCAACATTAATGAATCAATGTTACGGAAGTGGAGGAAGCGCAGTTTTTGGCTTTCCCCATATTTCAAAAGTGCTTCATCTCTTTGCTATGACTGTCGCCCGGCATAATTTGCAGATTATAATGGTTTTAGCCGCTGCGATGCTTTCGACCAAAACAGGCGCAGCTTAACGACATCATTAACATGCGCTATCGCGATAGAGCGATATAGTCAAAATCTCTATCGTTGGCCAAATTTATATCGTTTCTATCGTATATTGTTTATATCGCCCACCCCTAATCTTAACTAAGAACGGAAAAAAACTACTAAGAGCAGTTAAAGAAATGACAAGAAAGCTTGCTAACAAACTTCAGGCTATGTTAAAGGATAAAGGTGATCACACTAAGTATTGACTTTCACATTCATCTTTATTCATTTTTAAAGGACACACATCAGAGTGGCATCCTTTATCTCTGATACCCCATAAAGAGATTTAATGCTGAGATACTCCTTTAAAATTCACAATATAAGATTAGCTGCTTTGACAAGCTTACCTTCAGGGGATTGGCAGACTGCTCCTCTAGTGCTGCTGAAATCTGACAACAAATGGATAAATTAATCACAAGTTCAACTGAAAAACATGTGTAGCATCATATTTCACATACAGATGAACAGATAACATGTCGCACCTTTAAAGCCAGCTCCTCTTTGTTGTACCCCAGAAGTTCCAGGTACTTGCTACGGATGTCACTTTCAAAATTAACCTTAAAACACATAACATCCACATTACCATTATCCACACAAATTTCAGCAAAAACATTATTGATTAAACATTGTGTTTTTTAATGCTTCCTCATACCTTAAGGAAAGACCAAACAGTTTTTTCAAACTCATTTTCAGCCACGTCGATCTTTTCCTGGCAGAAGTCCACGAAGTTACCTGAACTCAGAGTGGCCTGCAGCTGGTCGGAGCGCTTCAGAAAAGCTGTTTCTGTAACAACCTGGCTCACGTGCACAACGTGAGAAGTGGGCTGCTGAGGCTGCTGGGGGTTTGGTTTTGTATTCTCCAAAGATATCAGCTTCCCACCAAACTAAAAGGAAACAAATCAAAAAAGATTTCCAGTGTGCTTAAAAAAATAAAAGCAGTCTCACCGTATTTTTGATCAGAGCTTAAAGAAACAGAACTCACTGCAAACGAGGCTCCCACAGGTTGGCAAATCCACCTGGGTGGCTTCTTCAGGGGGTTGACTACAGCTGGAGTAGCTGGAGTCTGAGGCAGCTGCAGGGGAGGCAACGTTTGCCCTGTCCCAAATGGATCCATGTTCCCAAACGAGTTGCTTATCTGTAAGAAACACACAGAGCCGAGGTAGACAAATTAATATGAACAAAAATAAATAGTTCACAGTTCTGAAAAAAGAGAGAAAGGATAAGTGTGGTTAATTTCAAGCTGACATTAAACTGAAAGTTTGTTCTGGACTATTTAAAATCCCCCTGGTGGTGTACAAAAGCAAAACTACTATAAAAATATTTGGAAAATATATATATTTTCCAAATATTCAGGGACCCGACTGTAAGTCTAATATAAATGATGCTACTCTTATAGTTGTTTAGATGTTTAACCCTGGTTAAACATCAGGGCAACCCTGGAGAACCAGGGTTAAACATCTCCAAATGTTTAACCCTGGAGAACCCATGGGGTCAGAGCCGACCCCATTGGTTTTCTAGGGAAACCATGGGGTCAAATTTGACCCCATGGGTTCTCCAGGGTTAAATGTTAAATGTTGTTTTTAAAACAATACTTTAACAGTCGTCGGTTTAGCTCAGTCTGGGAGCTTTTGAGTCTGACTTGCAGCCTTTTACTGCGTGTCTTCCCCACTCTCCCTCCCTCTCCACTTCCCTGTCTATCTTCACTATTCACTCCCAGTCCACTGTTCTTTCAGTGGGCTGGTTTCAGTCATTATGCAAATGTACTGTTTATAAGATTGGGGAAACTTGCAGTCAGCTGAGACTGAAGAAGTCACTTGGATGAGTGACAAAATGTTTCTCCCACTGAAAACGCTACGTCCAGATGAACAGAATCAACTTTTGGAGATATCTTCACTACTGCTATCCAATAAAGGCGAAATGCCAAAAAAAACCCAAACAATACTTTTATTTCAGGAGACTTAATCTTACCTGGTCAGCGTGCCTCTGGCTCTGTGCCTGGCTGCTCCCTCCCATGATGGAATAGATGTCGATGTGTCCGTCGAAGCCCGCGGCTGACAACACAGCGGGGTTTCTGGGACACCACTGGATGTCAAAACACCACTGGCTGCTGGTGGGCAACTCGTACAAAACCTGAGGATTCAAGAAAATGACTTTTCAACCTCAGTGGCAATCATGAAATGATAACTGTCAGGCTACAAACATACACACACACACAGAATTTTCACCTCTGCTGTGTTTGGATTCCAGCACAAAATCCTGCTATCCTTCCCACAGCTCAGAAGCAGCTCAGGATCTGCTAAGCTCCAGGCAATGGCCAGGATACCCCTGTCAAATGAACGGTCAGATGAAAAAGACCACAGTTACAATCTTTTTTTTCACATTATCAACACTATTTAAAGGTCTAATGGTTCTTACTTAGGTACAGCTGAATTTTGAAAAAAGAAATCTAAAAAATTCTTTGAACTGCACTAGACACTGCAGGTTTTCGCAAGCATAGCTCAGACAGGAGGAAACAGTGTATTTTATGGACTAGTCGGCAGCAGTTTAACAATGATGCAACATTGAGTATTCCAGCAGCAAGAAAGAGTAAGTGGGCTCAAGTGTTTGTTATATCTTAGAATTATATTAGCTTATGGATCAAAGGAATATGATATATCGGGCTCTGGATACGCACATAAAGCTTGTTAGAAAGATACATTTAGTCTGCTTTGGTCTTGTGGTGGCAGATTTATTTTCTCATGTATTAATCGCATATTTAATCATATCACATTAGTTATAGTAATATCACTTTCTCACTTTACTATAGTAAGAGCACTCCTGTCACTAGTTTACATGCATGTGGAAAGTTAACACAGTGAGGCCATTGTAATGGGAGACGTTAAACAGATAGTGAGGCTCCTTCTGCTTATCAGGGATGTAAATCCTTAGGTGATGGCTAAGCAGAAAACAAGGCCATAATTCTCTTGGTGAGGGAGGAGGTATAGCCCCCCCCATGAGAGGGGCCAACATGTAAGAGTTTGAGGAATGTTCTTTGTCTGTGTCTCTGTATATAAGATGTAAGGGCGGTGGCCACAATTCAGAGATGGTCCTGGTGTTTCACTGGGATGCTCTCTCCACATTGCAATGTGTTTATTAAACCCACTTCAAATCAAGCTCACTGGGTGTGTTGCAGGTTATTGTTAACATTTCCATAACAATTTGGCGTCACGAACAGGATTCCTCACTTGAGTTTCGCTGAATCGCAGGTATGCGGTGACTGGCCATCCTGGGGGAAAATTGTCCAAGTCCCACCGTTCTTTTGTTTTCAAAAAAGGGGGAACCGCTAGAGGCCTTCAGCGACTCACACATGCAGGAATTTAACGAACTATGAGGAAAGAAATGGGAAAAGAATCTGCAACGGTGAGCTGTTTTGATTTGGGGGGAGTTTTCAAGCGGACCACAAAAAGGTTAAACCTCAAAAAAATGACGCCTAAATTATGGATTGTCGTGGGAAGGACTTTTCTGTCCTTGGGAAGGACTTTTCTGTCCTTGGGAAGGACTCACCTGTCCTTGGGTTTATTGTTTTTAGCACTTTGTACCGAAGCAAAGGCTGCAGAGGGGACGCCCGGCTGCAATGGGTGCTGAGCTCAGCAAAGCGGCTACAGGAGCCGTGGGGAGGTTGTGTCCCTGGAGGTGGTCTGGGTGAAAACTCCAAATGGGTGAAGTATGTGTTGTGTAAGAGAAAGATGTTGACAGGAATAAGAGGTTTTTTTTGTTTGTTTGTTTGTTTGTAGTTTTTTTTAAGTTGTTGTTGCTTTTGTTGTTTTCTTTTTCCTTTTGTTTTTTTTGTTTTTGTTTTGGATGGACCACTGGGAGGGAAACCTCAGGAATACGACACCTAATTTCAGGACTGTTGTGGGAAGGACTCTGTCCTTAGTTTATGGTGTTTAACACTTTTGCACCATAAGGAAAAGGCTGGACGGTGAACACACTTGTCCACAAAGCTGAGGTCAGCAGTACGGCCACCTCCGGGTGGTCCGGGCAAATCCAGGATTTGATTGCATGATTTTTTTTCTCTTTCAGAAATATGGGAAAGAATACGTACAGTATGAAGTGTGTAGAAACTGAAGAATGCAGTAAAGAGAAGTGTGTGTGTGTGAGAAGAGCTGTGTGTGTGTGTGTGTGTGTGTGTGTGTGTGTGTGTGTGTGTGTGTGTGTGTGTGTGTGTGTGTGTGTGTGAGAAGTACTATGGGCATGTATATAACCGAGAGTGATGGAAAGAGATGTGTTAAAATGTGGATAGAAGAATAAGAGAGGGAAAGTGTTAATGAGCAGTGATGAAAATTATATTAAATAAATGTTTTAGTGTGTTTGTACAGGTGGCTACGGAACTGGATCAATGTCCTCCACAAGCACAGCGGCCGGAGCAAAATGATAGATTAACATAATTGGAACCACACCCAGCCTGTGTTTTGGCTGAATATTACACAGCTTCACTCCATGTACACCTTACGATGAAGAACAAGCTTCGAGGACAATCAATCTCTCCCTGAAGAGAAAATGCAGTTCGAGAGCAACTGCGTCGACTTCAAGACTCAACAATGTGAACACACAGCAACACTGCCCTAAACCTTGAAGGGTTCAGCAGCATGTACAAATATCATGGATGGATTGAAGTATGCGCTCCCAATCACAAGCTCGGAGGTACACCAGCGACATCACTGTGTGTGAATGGACTTGAGAAGACTGTCTGAGTTTCACGTTTGCTATACTGGGAGCTGAAATTGCAAAGGAAGAGACTTAAAAGAGTGAAAGACAAAAGGCAAAGCTGAAGAAGAACGGCCCACTGGGTCCCTGACACGCCACAACTGTGAACTGCTGCAGATGTGGGAGAGAGACAGAAGCTGTGAGAAGTGGGGAGAAGAGAGCATGGAGGAAAAATGAAGACTGTTGTTGTTAATGTGAGAACACATGAAAATTGGGTTGGAAAACTGTGGCCGGCTGTCTTGTGGAGGTTGATAAAGAGTCCGTAGGATCGCAACAAAGGTAAAAATAAAACGCACACAAACACACATAAACAGAGAAATGTGAAGGAAAGGCAGCTTTAAGGACATGCCCTGCTGAATCTGCAGCTCCACTGCACACACATCCATTAAACCTGCCTACTAACACACACACATGCAATGAAGATCAGTTTGTTATCTGTCGTCAGTGTTAAAATTGTGCAAATTTCACAGACACTTGTTATCAAATGCTGAGTGTATCCACTGCTGACAGTTAACTCTCTAGGTTGCAGGACAACAGTTTAACTTTTGTGGAAAAATCAGATTCTGGTTTGACCAACCAGTGATCAGACAATAAATTTAGTTGTTAATATAGTAAATTGGGAGATGTTTTCTGCTTGATTGGTGCAGCACAAGTAATTTACTGTATGAAGGAAATTCTCTTTTGTGATAATATTTTGAACATGCATTTCTGTTGTCCTGTCAGCTTAGTGAGTTTTTAGCTGATATGCAAATGAGTTTATTGTTACTAGATCAGGGAAGGATGGCTGGATTATAAAACAAGTGAATAAGATGTAGCAGAGGGTTAAAATTGGTTTCCTGTTTCTGATGTATGGGTGAAGCTTGCACCCAGATATACACTCTGATTACATGAGAACAAACCTGTTTTGTGAAATACCTGACAGCATGTTACATGTTTTATGTTTGGAGAAGAAAAAAAGGGGGAAGAAATCCACATTCCAGTGATAAAACATTGATATGAAGTGTTTAGGAAGCTTTTAATGGTGAACATTAGCGTTGTTTGAACTGTGCAGCTACTAATAAAAAAAGTTTGTGTTTAGCAGGTGGAACTATGTTGGTTGGCCCCAGACTTTCCACAATTGTGTGATATTCTGGAGCACTTGTGGACAACCAGTAAATATGATGTGGGGAAAATGAACAAAGGTAGTGACTCTTAAGTCTGATTTCAGACCATGTAAGCATCAGTTATTAATTAAAGCCAGAAGCAGTGACTGCAGCACTGCATGGCGGGTTCTAACCCCTACAGCCTGTTATTTCACCTGAAGGCAAAATTTTTCCTGTGATTTTTCAGGTAGATTTTGGGGTTTTTGTTTTAGTACCAGGCTGATTCTGCCAGTTAGAAAAAGAAAAACAACCTAAACCTAAGAGAAAGACTGTTTTTTGGGGGGGGGGGGGTTTTTACACTTAGACATGTCTGGAACCAGGCCTAATATGTTTTGGTTTTTTTTTGTAACAGTGCACTTAGGGGAAGAAAACCTGCCAGGTATCATCCCTCTGGGGGTGATATTTTGTGTGTTGATGATTTAAAAGCAGGCCTGCAAGATGGGGGGCAAAAGCGCTATAAAATACTTTAATTGAGAGCAAATATAAGGTGAGCTTCTCTAGATTACAATTGGATTCTGAGAAAATTCACCTACATAGGACGTTGACCATATTAGATGGTAAATCCTGTGTTTAAAAGGATTGTAGCGATTCAATCCATTTCAAAGCAATGAGAATTGTTTTTGTTTTTGGAATGACGAAATATTGCTGTCAGTGGATATTTAAATTTGTGCGCGGTTTTCCACTATCAGCAATGATCGTTATGAATGCATGTGACTAGATGAATGCATGTGATTGGTATAAATGCAAATGCAGAGGACTGTGGCTGGACTGATGATGTGGACTAAATGTGACTGACTTGAAATTGAGAAGACAGTAACTATTTTAGGATTAGTCACTTCTAATGCCTAATCCACCCAAACAGTGAAAAAGGGTGGATGTATGTGTTTTTGTTTGCTTGTTTTTGCAGAAGCAGAAGGATGACAGAGACCAGAGGAGGAGAGACTGTAGGTTTACATGAGTGTGGGTGGGCCTTGCAAACTTAACCCTTACGCTGCTACTTTTTTGTTTTACTGATTTCGTGTGAAAGAAACTGTTTTTACTGGCTGCTTGTTGGTTATGGTAACACACTGTATTGTTGGAAAATGTCAAATGTTAGAAGTTGGCAGAAAACATAGCGGCCTTGAAGAGCGTGCAGAGAAGGCCAGCCCACATCAGCAGCAGTTAAGCTATGCTCTGATTAACGGCTTTCACCCACCCACTGCTGACTTCATTAGGAAACAAAATTTTAATCAAAACACAGACGGGTCCGTTGAATGCATGAATTGGGCCCGCCATGTGCAGGAAGTCACAAAGCTCTGACCATAGATTTATTTGAGGTGGATAAATGCTAAAAGTAGTGAGGTTGCACCTCTACATGACGACAGGGTGGATGTATCTATGTGAGTTTCTCTGTTTTTAAAGGAGTGGAAAGATGACAGCAACATCCTAGGTTGTGTGCTGATTTAACCTTTTAAATGCCACTTTCTGTGTCTGTGAATTTACCAGCGGAGTGTTATTATGACCTAGTATTGCCAAATGCAGAGGTCACTGTGAGAAAGTGTGTATACACCTGCTTGGCGCTAACATTTACATTCTCTTTTCTATAGCAGAGAGTTCATCATGTGATCTGATTCTGTGATTTATAGTAGGACACACAACTGGTTATTTTTTTTTCTCACAGGATTACTGGGTTTATGTGTGAAGGCAACTGTGATTGCAGGTTATATGTTGGTTATGCAATTACACTATGTTGTTGAGAAAATGTTGGAGAAAATGTGAATACAGTGTCAAACATACTGTGTTTGAAACCAGTATTACCTCTTTTACAGCAGAGTGTTAACTTTATGATCTTTTTGCAGCACCTCTGGAATCTGTTGATCCAGGAACAACCTCCAGGATGCTTCATATGTTTTACTAATGTTTTTTTTCTCTCAAAGACTGCTTGTGGAGGATTCGGCACAGACACAGACAGACATAAGTGAAAGGTTGTGCAGTGATTGCAGAACATCTTACTGTTGGACTCATTATCATATCACTGTTGAGCTCATAGTGTGAAAGCACGTGAGTGACATTACTTAAGAAAAGTCACTGGTTACGGTAGTTTTGATTAAACACATGGGGTGATTCATGATTTGGGTAAATTATGGCAACAGTAGTGTTTTTAATAATCTGGGGACATAAACTGCACATGGCACACTTGTGTCTGTGGTGTGGGATGCCTTATTGCTCCTATGACCCTACAGTTGTTTGTAAGTGTGAAGTTTGTATTTACTCACTGATTTTGGTTTCTAGGTAATTGTGGTGTGGATGCAGGCTCCAGGCAGAGCCAAGAGTTAGACCCACTTAACATGACATTAATGCTGATTTTAGTCTTTAACACAGGGTTTACAGGGCTGAAGCGAAATTACTCCGGAGGAGAAGCCCTGATGTTGTCTAAGAATTTGTGTAACTAACCTTTTCCTTTTTGTTATTCTCCTAGTTCTGATGAGTTGACTCATGGGAGGGACCATGTGTCAAAAGGAGGGATTCTAGGTTTAACATGAAACAATGCTTTCTATGTTTTCCATGAGTTTTTTTCATGATATTTTTGTCCATGGCTTTTTACTGTGATTTATGGGATTAACAGTTCATGTACAGGTATTAAACCTCTACAGGGGGGTTAAGTCCATGTTCAGATAAGATTTTGATGTTCTGTAAGTAAACTTCACTGAACTGAAAGGAAAATGTGGTTTGAAGCCTCGCTTCTGTCAGTCTGCCCCAGGGCAGCTGTGGCTACAACTGTAGCTGCCTCCACCAGTGTGTGAATGTGAGAGGGAATGAATAGTGGTATTTATATAGCGCTTTTCGAGACCCTCAAAGCGCTATATAAATGCAATCCACTATTATTATTATTATTATGATGGTTGACATGTTTTCCAAATGGTTAGAAGTTTTTCCTCCTAGTAAAGAGATACAGGTGCAGGAGCCAGAGTATTGCTGGAAGAAATCATCCCAAGGGTGGAATCTCCTGACTGAGTCTGGGTGCTGATCAGAAGTCTTCAGAGACCCAGCGAGAATCAGGGACCATTCATAGCAGAGCTGACAGCCCAGGCAGCCCTACTAGTCATCATGAGAAGATTCCAGAACCACAGCAATAACCATAAAGCTGCATTGGAATGAGAGGGTGAGGGGTGAAAAGAGCGCCCTCCTCCAACAAGGGCGTGCCAAGCTCCAACTCAACGACTGCAGGGCAGACTCTGTGCCACCCAAGAGAGATCAGCGAATGAATGCAGATAACACCTGCTTAAACAGCCAATCAGTTTTCCTGGAAAGCTTAGTATGTTTTTAAGTTAAGGAGGTCGTTGGTGTGACGTTAATAATCATTTTATAAATGATATGCATTTACAAAACTCTCCGAACATCACAAACTCTGTTAGAGTCCTGAGCATGAGTAAAAGTGATTGGAGTAATTATCGCATGCAAGTTTATAGCAACTTGTGCGCATTTTGTAGGATAGGTAGATTGATTTTCTAGCATGTCACTTCCTGATCAGTTCATTAGGCCTTCATTGTCTGAGTAAACATAGTAACAACAGTTGTGAGTTCTTTTGACATGTGTACTCAACTTTGACACATTGTTTGACACCGTGAAGGTAGGATTTTGGGTTCATCACATTTCATTGAGGGATTTTGATAGGCCTCAAACATGCTGGAAGCACCTAAAGAATGAGGTTGTTCTTCCAGAGTTAAATGTGGTTGGTTTGGTTTCCCCAATCACTGATGTGGGCACAGTAAAGATAATTGTAAATGCCCTTGAGAGGGTTTACACGTTTTAAACAGGCTGATGGCCCTACAATAGTAAAGAGTACAGTACACTGCATAGACAGAGAGGAAAGATCTATAATTCTGTTGTAAAATATAGCTCAGAAGTGTTTGATATATGTTGGCTGTGTGGAAATTCATGGCTACTTCTGGGTTTTACCCCAGACTTTGGGAAGCACTAACTTTGAAGTTAGTTTATGTTTGTGGTATTCACTTAGGTACAGATATAGTCACTGTCCTTTATGGCAAACATCTGGACAGGGCAAAGCAAATGGCACAAAGGAGTGTGTGTGATGTTTGGTGAGGCATGTGTGCCTCAATCCCTAATAAAACACTGGGAATGAGGGTCTTTTACAGAAACCGTTAATAATTTTGGAAACATGGGTTGATGAATTTAATGATAAAGTGGAAAATATATCACACACTGAAAGACTTTCTTATCTAAACAACATGTTCTTATGAAAGAGCAGCTTGATGTAACTAAGGTTAAAGTTTTCTTTTGCAGATGAACAACGAAAACCATTTCATTTCTGTATATGATCTCATATTGTGTTTTCTTTTATGGTATAACTGCCATCCTTTGAAGAAAGGGTGGAGGCTCAGATGGAGCGAAGATGACCATAAAGTGTGAATTTGTTTTTTTCCTTCTGATTATAGGGAGGATGCACGTTATGGAATTTCTTTGAGTACACAATTGTGCTGATGTTATGTTCAGTAGTTAGAAAAGAAATCCCCATGTTTTTATGTGATTCTTAATTGTGGTATCACAAAGGGTGGAATGTGGTGGCAGATTTCTTTTCTCATGTATTAATCGCATATTTAATCATATCACATTAGTTATAGTAATATCACTTTCTCACTTTACTATAGTAAGAGCACTCCTGTCACTAGTTTACATGCATGTGGAAAGTTAACACAGTGAGGCCATTGTAATGGGAGACGTTAAACAGATAGTGAGGCTCCTTCTGCTTATCAGGGATGTAAATCCTTAGGTGATGGCTAAGCAGAAAACAAGGCCATAATTCTCTCGGTGAGGGAGGAGGTATAGCCCCCCCCCCCATGAGAGGGGCCAACATGTAAGAGTTTGAGGAATGTTCTTTGTCTGTGTCTCTGTATATAAGATGTAAGGGCGGTGGCCACAATTCAGAGATGGTCCTGGTGTTTCACTGGGATGCTCTCTCCACATTGCAATGTGTTTATTAAACCCACTTCAAATCAAGCTCACTGGGTGTGTTGCAGGTTATTGTTAACATTTCCATAACAGTCTTTAGGGAGACTTGTTATCAGTAAGCAAAAGTATAAAACAGATTAGATTTAGACTGATTTATCAGTGCTTACCTTGAGTGATGCTCTAGAATCTTGAGAGGAGAGGTAGCAAATCGTAAGTCCCACATCTGGATGACGGGCATCCTGTCGTCCTCCGAAGCCAAGACCAGCTGAGTGGCCACCTCTGGGTTCCAAGCCAAGCCAGAACAATGCATCTGGAAAGAAACACGCAACAGTGATCTTAGACTGTTTAAGTTGAGTAGACAGAGCCAAAGAACTGGGAGAAAATGCACCATGTTGAGGGTTTCTCTGACAACGTACTCTGTTGCTGTGGTCGCTAACTTTGATAATGAGGTCATTTTTGCGGAGGTCCCACACTGAAGCTCGACCCCCCGGGCTGGCTGAGGCCAAGATGTGTTGGACCTGTTTGTTCCAAGCCACACAACTGATGTCTTCCATTGGCTTTAAGAGAAAAACAAAAAACATTCATATGGACTATTCATTCATTAGTGTCATATACAAATGTTAATTAGATACATGAATTGAGAAAAACTGTGCCCAACATAAAACTGACAACTAAAATATTTGAAAGATGATGATATAATAGCAGAGTAATACCAAAAAAGCACTAAATGGTACATTTAAGTATACGAAATGTAGAAATGACAATGGAAAGGTACTGTGTAGTCCTTACAACAAAAAAGCATCCAAATTAATGCTGATTCTAGTTATGGATATATCACTAACTGTAGTAATTCTCCCAAAATTTTCAGCCTCACATTTAGTATAGTGAAAATTAGCCATGGCATGTTGTAAACAAACTGACATTTAAAGAGTTAAAGTTCTGAAAAGGAAAACATTTTAGTCATATTTGATCATTAGAAGACCAACATTGGTTAAGAATGCAACTGGGTGAAAATGGAAAATGCCATTAGTAGATATTTATTTTGTTGTTATGTAATGGCCCTTTTCCACTAATACCTACTCGGCTCAACTCAGTTTTGGTTGTTTTCTAAAACAACTGAGTACCACGGTGTTGGTTTTTGTGTAGCCATTTCCCTCGTTAGAAGGTTTTAAAAAATGGCCGTTTTGATTGTTGTGAAGGTTCTTGAGTTCTTATGACTCATCGAGTGATGCCCCTGACTGGCCAATCAGTGGCGTGCAATCTGTTGACGTTACACTTTCGGACTGATTCAGATCACTTCAGACCCCGGCCGAGTAGGTGCTAAAAAAGCACTTAGTAAGAGATACTACCACCTATCAAAAAACCCTAAAAACCAAGTTCAGCTGAGCCGAGTCAAGCTGAGTAAGTTCTAGACTAAAAGGGCTAAAATTCTTCATACCTGTGTTTTAGGTCCTGGTGTCATTGGAGAGCCAAAGTTATTCATATCCCAGATATAGATTTCAGACTCATTTCCACCTGATGCAACAAGGTTTGTCTGCAGGAAAAAAAAGACACAAACACCAAATGAGTCACTGCCTGGGGTTTAAACCCAGCTTCAAGCTGAAATCCTTTGCACAAGGTGAAAAGCACCATACTTGGAAAGGGTTGACATCCAGAGCTCTCACTGGCCCTGTATGCTTGTCGCTCTCAACGATGATGGCGTCGCTCTCTCCGCTCATTATCTTTGCAGTGTCATACAGGATAACATTGCCATTCTCCCCACCTGCGATGAGAACACCAGAGGGATGACCCTGGGAGTCCATACCATATGGACCCCACACCAACTTATGGTATCTGTGAGGAGGAAGAAGAAGAAGCCCTGATTAACAGCAGGACGGAAAATAGAAAATCAGTAATATTACTATGGAGAGTTCTTTATTCTACCTGTGACTGGAGGAAAGGCTGCCACATGATGTCATATCCAGAGATGGCTCAGCTAAATCCAGCTCAAAAAACTCCAAGGAGGCATTGGTACTGAAGGAGGCATCCAGCTGCTGAGCTGATGTTCCTGCAGAAATACAGGTATCAAACATCAGCAACAGAAAAACTATATGCAGCTATGTTTATAGATTAAGCCATTTTTCCAACGCATAATCCAAACAATTTACAATCTTTTGTTTGCTGTAAAAATCTGCATTTTTTCTCGTCCTACATTGAAGTTAGAAGAATATCACATAAAAAATAAAAACAATAAAGCCTTTAAGTCCCATTTTTTATTAAAAATTGTTATGGATATTTGTCACTGCTTTCTGATCTTCAACAATAGCTGCACCACTGGATGAATATATCCACTATCACTCAATATTTGTGAAGGAGATTGTTATTGTGATCATTTAGCATTCTTCCTCTTTTTACTTCCCTAATAATGAACTCACAAAGCACAGAACTGAACAAGCCTGTTGGATGAGAGTTGAAACATCTTCACAAAACTTTAAGTGCAGTTGTCTTGTTTTTTCAAACTCTTATACTATGTAGAAAAGTTTTTTGCAGTAGTGAGGAAATCTCCATTCCTGTGTCTCTTAGCTTTCTGAGAACCCATGCTAGGTAAGCAAGTTAGCTTTTCACTTGTTTATTATTTTTTTGTTTTCTTGTTTATTTTTTGACCATTCACTTTCATCTGTAGGGGAATATTATAACAAATGGATTCTAAAGTCAAAATGTATGTAAGAAATTAGATGTGAAAGGTAACAGAAACTATGCTTGTTCAGCATGTAGATAAAATTCAGCCTAACTGTAACACTAATACTAAGCGGTTTACCAGAGACGTGCTGGCTTTTACCAGATTTATTTGTAGGGATTGAGGCGTTCCTAATCTCACTGTGTACTTAAGGTCACTAAACAAGCCGATTCCTTGCCATCTGAATCGGACTTTCAGAAGTGGACTTTGTGGTATGTTTTAGATAATTGTCCTGCTGCATAACCCGGTTGATAAGGGCCAGGTAGGTTTGGATAACGTTTTTGTATCATTTAAAAACTGCATTTTGTATTTACTTGAGTTATCTTTATCTAATATTAAAACCTGTTTGATGATCTGAAACATGCAAGTATGAAAAATAATATGCAAACAAGGAAACAAAACAAGCTGTTAAGATAAATGCTCTATTTATATCATCAGTCCAGAGCATTTTATCCCTCATACAACTGATTCTTGGGGATGTCTAGCATCATTTATTTGGCAAATTTTGCCTTTCTAGTATCCATCCATTCTTAAACTGTGATATTACATATCTGCATGGTACTGCTCATTATTTGAGGAAAAAAATCCTTCCAGGGTATTTATTTAAGAACAGCTCATATGATCAATTACTATCTAATACATTTACTATATCATGTCAAATATGTAAAGCAAGGATTAAACAACAGTATGATGGCTATAATTGAAACAGAAGAAAACCCAACTGAAATGGGACAGAACATTTTCTGTTGGTGTACATTCAAAAAAACCTGGTAGCATCACATTAAGTGTAAATTACAGATAAAATACTCTATTCATTAAAACCGACAGTTTGTACAGTCACACCATAACAACTCTGTCTCCAGAGGTGCAGAGTTGATTTATCATTCATTCTTATTTAGTGAATATGAGTTAAAAGTTCACTGATAGCACCCACTTTTACAAATATTTGCCCTGGCCTCCTGCTATTTTCATAATAAGGACAACTTCATAGAGAATTCTGAAGCCTGCATCGTCCTCACATGATTAAATGTCCCACATGCTTGCAGCCCTAAATATACAACACTAAACGTGTCATTTTCCACTTAAAGAGGCTGTGAAAATAGCTGAAGTAACCGACATAAATTATGTAATTTCATGTCAAAGTGACAGACGGCAGCAGATGCACGCCTGTGCTGATGCTTTCTGCATGCTCATACCTGTTGCCAGGTAGATGGGGTGGTGCTGTGCAGGACTCCAGCTCTGGATGGCTGTGCGGTTGATCTCTTTAAGTTTCATCCTTGAGAAATAAGGGCATAGTTTGAACGACTGTGCAGTGATTATTACAATTTATTTATGACACTTTTCTCTCACTTTAGCGTTCAGAATAACCAGAATTTGGATCCTTTCATGTAGTTTAGTTTCTATGACAATAAAAAAGACCTTAAACGATCAGTTTCAAATTAAGTGGCTAAATACAATGCTTTTTAATGGTAGCTTTATAAAGGTTAACATGTGCAGTTTTCTTAGCGTTTCCCCAAGGTGCTGGCTTGGTTGTATGATCACTTTGAGGTTCCAGCTGAATCTTACTGAATTATTTATTTGAGTTATAGCATCGTTTACCACATTGTAAACACTGTTAAATGTTCATTAGACACTTATGACAGGCTGGATATATAAGCAGAAATCTGCTGTGGAAACAAAAATCAATATTGATAACTTTTTATGGTGACTATTATGGCCGTTTTTATGTGTTGACTTTTCTATCAGTTCAACCACAACACAACACCTTCATGGAGTTGCATTTATTGCAAGACTGCTATGGATTATTTTCCGTTAGGTGTGCTAACAATATCAAAGAATTTTAATACCATATTAATAACGACTTTCAAAAGTGTGAATCTGTCTCTTTTACATCGAGGGGAGCGGACCGCTTAATAAACAAGTAGTTACAGTTTTACACACGCTTTCCCATTCATCTTGCTGCTGTAATAAATACACTAGTTACAGAGTAACAAAGGCCTGCTCTGACTGGCACTAATTATCACACGCTTCGTGTAGCTCGGGGCTGTGTCGGGAAAGGACATCAGAAATGCTACATTTAGCTTTAAAAGAAGCTCCGATAAGTTTTGCAGTCGTTTGGTTAAAATTACAAAATAAAAGTCCTTGCTAGCAGCAAGCTAACAGCTGATGGACCAATTAAAAGCCACACAGCCGTGTCGTTTATGAGCCTCGAATAATACGAGAAATGCGCGTAAATTTATTGTCACTTCTTGTACATCTTTACTACGACATGGTTCGGCTTGGACTAATGCAGATGCAATGAGATATTGCGTTTAGAAGCCTGCTAGCTACCTGCAAGAACATATGAGAGAAGAAACAGGTACACACTCACACAAACCCGCACACAGATCTATTACTTCACTAAAGCGGCTTACCTTCTCTTCTTCTCTTCTTTTCACATGAACGCACACATTAAAAAAACAGTAGGGCAAACACTAACTGTCTCCGCCCGTACAGGTTCCCCTTTCGATTCTGCTCAGGGATTTACAGCTGTAGAAACAGAAGAAGAGGCTACCGGGTCCCGGCTGCGGACTCGAGACAGATTTCCACGTCCCCACTGGTCTCCATCAACGTGGCACTAAGCAACAGCCTCCTCCTGCCACGAAGAAGAACAACTTCCGGGGGAGCTTCTCCCTGTTTGCTAACTTATGCTAATGTTAAGATTTTTATAATAAACGCTAAAAATATTAGTAATAACTATTTTATGTGAGCATTTATCATTTTAAAGTGTTTCTTTATTAAGGAGTAGGAATAGTAACGAACCGGTCTTTATATCATTTAAAGCATTTCAGTATTTCATTTACAGTAATATGCAAAACTCTTTAGCCACCCCTCATTCATTTATATTTTGCTCCCAATGACTCGAGCTGTAGTTTTCTCGGCATTCTTGCTGTTCTTTTAGGGTTTTATTTTTTCAGTCACATTCAGTTCTTGTACGGCACCATTTTAAAAGGAGTGATTCCTTTTTTGTTTGTTTAAGCCACTCATAAAAAGGGCACCTAAGCGATAGGAATAACAGGTGTATCTGTTGCGATTTTGGTGCTATATACATAAAAACTACATGGAATTTAATTGTTTGCACATAACATACAAAATAGAAAAGAACACATTTTAAATTCTCTTTAGAAACTTGGTTACTAACAGAGTGACTATTAAGAAAAAGTTCCAAATTTGCTGAGTCTACAAAAGAAGTCTCACAGGCCAAAAATAACATTTTATAAAATATTTTTGCCTTTTTTGACTCAAATTGTCATTAAAACTTGTTCAGTTACCTTCTTAACAACTGTTCAAATATCTTGGGGAGGGATTAATCCATTTTTTTAAACAAATTAGCACCAAATAGCGATAAAGCAGTAGGACAAAATCATAACTATAGAACTAGAGTAACTATAGTTTATCTACAACATTAGCAGTCTGACTCTGTCAATGCTAAGAGTAAAGAGAATCAGAGGCAATGTATTTTTCTGCATTGTTTTAATATATGCACTAAAAAAAAGTAGCAACAGCCAATGAATGTCACAAAACAAAACTTTCTTGACAATTTGATTTTATTTGACAACAAATTGAAAGTAACATGAAGGCAAACCAGTCAGGTCATTATGCATCTATATCAATACATCACCTGAACTCGGGGAAACATTTCAGCAGTTGAACCCTGTAAAAACAATCGGAGTAATAAAATAAACTGTTAAATTTAACAGTAGAGGTGCACTTTAGTTAAGAAAATATAAGATAACACCCTCATTTGAAAGCGTGTGTATAATCTTCCCCAGACATATGAATGGGTCAGATGGGTAGTGATTGGTATAATCATTGGGAAGGATATTTATTTCACAATATGTTGTTAGACATGAAGACATACATACATGCAAGTCCCATCCACATGTGGCTCACTTCAAGGGAACTTCTTTTCTGCAGCTAACCTGTGAAAACAAAATCAATTAGTTTCTATATAAACCAGCACACGAATCAGAACATAAGTTGCCTGCAAAATACGATTATCGTACAGTTGTATTTTGCAAAAAAAAAAAGAAAAAAAAGAATTAGAATTATGGGATGTGCGCCGATTTTTTTAAGCGTTTACTCCAATTTCAGAAAATGTTGGCTTATTTTGCTGCCGCCGACTCTTGATCAACATTTTACTTTTTCACCAAACCAGCAAAGTTTGCAACCTAGTCGGGAGGGATTAGTTGGGCTAACGTTCAATGCCACACCTCGTTTCAAATCACGTTCAGAAGTGAGCTAGCTCCCCAAACCGTCTACACATTTAACCTAGAGGAATGGTGTAGATAATGCAATTTAAGGTACATATAACAATTCGCATTTCAGAAACTAATTTTCTCTGAGAGCCTTATTTTCCCAGCCATGATACTGACCGCCAACATCAACACTCATGGTTCTCCTTCTGCTTCTTTTTCTTCTTTGTGTGTCTTCTTCTTGCTGTTCTTCTTCTTCGACGGTCAAACAACGAAGTGGTGGATTGCCACCACCAATGACTGTCGCCACCAAGTGGTACAGAAAATCAACATAAAGAAATACAACTTGATAACCCCCGTTGCTTTATATTTGTAATAGACCCAGTTAAAATCTACTCAACCTTCTTTCTTTCTGCCTCACACATCCGACACGTTGCACTGTTTTATCTCAGTAATCGCACCTGCATGTACCATGTCTACCTAATAATAAGACCTTTAGCTTTAATTCAGCGACTTGTAAAACAATTTTCTGCTAACTTTTTAGGAATTACAAATATTTACAAATAATTACAAATACTATGCAAGGTTGCCTATTTTTATATGTTCAAAGGTTATTGGACAAATTGACATCATTTCAAATTTAAGGACTCTTTAGTTGCATGAAGATCTTTTGCAGTCAACAACTGCCTGAAGTCTAGAAGTAATTTACATTTCTTCTTTTCTTTTTCTTAAAAAACACAGCACACAGTAACGTCTCTCTGCCTTCCCCTTTTTCTTAAGTAACCTGTATAATCAGACGACTGACCTATCCTTTGAAGGACAGCCCATTTCTTTGCAAAGAAATTATCCATTTACACTGTGAAACACCATCCGGTCAGTTTTGGCTGAGCAGAGAGTGAGGAATTCTTCTATCTGCAGTCACATAATCAATATACACCAGTGACTCAGTTCCAATGGCAGGTATACAGAGATGCCATAGCAATGCTTCCACCTCCAGCATGTTTGGCAGATGCTGTAGCATGCTTTGGTTAATGAGCCTACTTCAGCAGACTGAAGTCTGAAGTGATTACTTGAATGTATGCTGACAGATATATCATGTCTGTATATGAGTGTGTACATGAGAGAAATAATGAAAAATAATAGAACTAGCAGGTCTGTAATGGCGCTCGAAGGCAGAACAAAAAAGAGAAAACAATATAAGAGAAATACGATCTCTTTTCCTGTTCCCGTGGAACTCCGTGAATAACTTTTCTGTTTGAAGTTTATAACCTAAATACAAAAATACAAACAAACAAACATAAAAACAAGCTTTGCCCACATTTGTTTACTTGAAAGCACAACAAGCAGCTCTTCTAGCCCTTGTTCACAAGTCTCAGTTTTATAGCTTAGGCCAGACTAAAACTGAGACATTAAAGGGTCTAAAGGTACACAGGTGTGGACAGTGCTGGAAAACACCAACACTCAGGCTATCGTGTCCAGATATCTGAAAGAACACCAAACAAGTCACGTGGGTGTAATTGGTCTTTAATGTACAGTAAGCATGTAACTAAGAAAACAAAACAGCACCAGGAAAAATGTGAACCTCTGTCAGTGTAACCAAGTTACAACTATTCTGTACTGTGTGTGTGTGTGTATGCATTCATCTTACATTTGGATTTAGGATAAAACCAAAGATTGCATCTACTTATTTCTCATTAAAACAATTTAGCCTAGCCTTGGTTAATAATTAACATGTTGTAGCATTTGAAGCCACACAATATTAGCGCTGACAATGATTAGAAATACCTGTGAAAATAAATATCAAAAGATACATATTCTTTTTTTGTCTACTGAAAGCACAAATATACGGATTACATAAAATTACAGGCATTTTTTTTAAACCTCAAAACAAACCTAAAAAAACCAGAGTGAAATGGAAGAGCAAATGTGAAGGAAACATTTAATAGAGGTTTGGAAGGGAAATTTGGGGAAAAAAAGAAAAAAAAGAAAATCAAGTGAAAGAACATTTGTATTCCTGTTCAGTCATTTGTGTGCATCACACTCAGGTGGACAAGTATGGTAACGTCTTCAAAGCCAGTCCATTTCTCCTTCTGTTAGCATAGGTGAACAGTGCAAACAACTGCTCCATGTTTTTTATTATTCCAGCTGGCCTCAGCTTGGCTAAGGCAGGGGGGTGGGGGTGGGATCTGCCTGCCTTCAGTTCATTGTTCTGCCTTTTGATGAAGGAGACAACCTGTTTCCCTGCAGGCCAGAAACCCTGGGGTCTAGGACAGAGTGCAAAAAGTAATCCATGCTCTTAGCCTCCACAGCTGGTAGGAGGGTTAGAGGGTGGAGAGCCTTTACAGGCCTCGGCCTAGCAGTTGATGGAGGCACAGTCTGATTTGGCTTTCCCTGCCGAGCTGATTATCCTCATGAGGCAGTGTCCAAACTCCTCCAGAATCATCCTCTCTGCCTCAACTTGAGGCTGGTGAGTCTGTTCTGCTTTTTTGGCCTGCTCCAGCAGACACTCGCATGTTGCTTCAAGCACTTCCTTTGTTACAAACGTATATGGGAGCCTGGGGGAAAAGCAAAATAAAAGTCTGAGTATTGACAAAAAGCCATCATTATCTGGTCTCAGCAGTAGTAAGCAGATGGATCGTGGAGACTCCATGTCAATCAGACACAAGTGAGTTTTAATGGTGCCCAGGGTGCATGCCTAGACATAAGTTGGTCCTTGCAAGAAAAGAAGACTTCCTTACAATGTATCTGGGATGTAGCCATTATTGTTGAAATAAAATAAAAGATAAGTGCTTTATTCACTCATCTCTCCTGAGTATCAGGATCCAGATTCACCCAAACCTCCCTCTTCCAGGGTGACATAAAGGCCTTCATAAGCCATCAAAAGATGTGACTCCAGTCACTCCCAAATAACTGAGCTCCTCACCCTCTCTCTAAAGCAGTGTCCAGCCACCCTTCACTGGCAGATCATTTCCATAATCTAATTCTTGCGGTACTGTGTCTGCATCACTGCAGATCCTGTACCAATCTGTCAGTCAATCTCCTGCAGCCCTTACTTGTGCAACACTCTTTATCTAAAGATTCTACAAAAGTACATTTCATATGCTTACTGTAAAAGAAGCTCTTTGCAGATTTGATTTTATGTTGAAAAATGTGTGAACTGTGTTTCAGGTACCTGCCACTTCCACTTGAAATCACAGGCGTCGTCCGCATGAGCAAATCTGAGATCTGTGAGGATAGTTTGGTCTTGGCTGCCGTTTGCTGCTGAACTCTCACTTCTGCTGCATCTGCCAAATGCATTAGCGTCTTCCTCTCCGGGCTCTCCTCAAAGTTTTTGCAGCCGATGCATTTACAAATGGACGAACACATGATCTTCGCCTGTGAAGAGAAACAAAAATGAAGGAAATAAATGCCAATAAGAGAAGAATGAATGGAGGTGACGGCATCTGTAAAAAAAGAAAACTGGAGAGCTACCTCGTAGCACTCGCAGTAATTCTTCAGGCAGCCTGAGCGTTTGCAGTTGCAGCCCTTGCTGTGTCGACGGTCCGACTCTCCCTCCTTGCCTTTACCAATTTTAGGTTTAAAGGCCTCTGGATTTCGGTCAAGACAAGTCTGTGAAAACATGTTTGTGCAGCAATTTATGAGTCAAACAGGATGCAGTTCAGCCCAAAAACAGAATTCAGAAAGTGGACTTCTGCCTCACCTTTATAGCTTTGAGACGTTCAGTTTCATGTTCCAGGTTATTGAAGCAGTTATTGCAGTTACAGTTATTGCAGAACTCTCCATTTGCAAAACAGTCACAGTAGCTATAGGAAGGCAAACAAAAAAAAAAAACACCATTTAATAAAACCATGTCAACTGTAATTTGATTCAGCAACATTAAGTCTCTCAGTGCTTCCTAAACTCTGATAAAAAGGAAAAATGGTTTCCACCACAAAATAACACTGTATTAGGATTTTTTTTAAACTAGCCATTACCAGCTAAGCAGGTCAGCTAATTGGAAGTTTGTTTGTTAAATCTCTTGCTGCTCCAGTCTGCATGCCAAAGTATCCTTAGGCAAGATACTGAACCCCAAGTTATGCTCCAAGTGTTAATAAGAAACACATCAGAGAGCACTTAGGTGTGTGTGAAAGGGTGAATTAGGCATGTTGTATAAAGCACTTATAAAAACCATAAATACCAGTCCATTCATCATTTACCATGGCGATTCATAGCAAAGTTGTTCTTTGACCTCCTGGACATAAAGGTCATGAATTTAGAGTTTTTACATTTGTGTATGAGATTAATATGGCTGAAAGCTGCTAGATTAGTGCAAACATAATAATACTGATTACTGTTATCTATATTATTAACAATGATTATTCCTTAAAGTAAACATAATAAAGTCACTGAACAGAGATTTTATTTAACTTTAAATGCAATGAGGGTTAAAAACCCCAGGGGGTGTTTATGACCATAAATCTCATTTTGCAAGGGCACACGTGATTCCCTGCCAGCCTTTGGCCTCCACTGTAAGACGGCTGTGGGTGCCGGTAGGGACACAGCTAGCCACAAGTGGCAGTGGGCTTGTGAGCCTCAGGAGACCTACACAGCAGCTGGAAGCAGACAACAGAGAGCCAACGCAGAAAGCCAACTGTCACAAATACTGAAAGCATACCAGGTTAGAGAACCTGAGCAATCTGGAGACAAAGGCAGCTGCAGGCAACTGATAATCCTTCTACAGGTTCATTAATAAAAACCCAGCCCTACTTTGACCAACAAATCAAATTAAGCTCAAGTCCACTGAACTTTTGTCTTAATGTTTTTTTTAAAAAGAGACTTCTGCCAGATGAGCAAAAAAATATTTACAATATTAAAAATATGCATCAATATTTATGGAGCGTAAACAGGAACTTGAATGGTTTCTTCTTTCTGACTCACAGACGAAAAGCTAAAATATAATGTCACAGATGACTTTACAAAATATTCAGCTGAAATTACAAACATATAGTTTGTATACAAACATGTATTAATTATTGAGCTACACCTGGACAGATTTATCCAATGGATAAACATTATTATCAGTGACAGTTACACTTACAGTTTGAGGCACTGTGACTTGGTACAGTTACATGGTTTTCTTGGTCTTGAGGTTGTTTCTGCTGCTGACAAACTGAACCAATGAACATTAATTAGATTAAACTATAGACAGTCACGAGAACAAATGAAGAAAATCACTTTAATATTTTGGTAAACATCTTTTTTAAATAGAACAGATATCATTTAGTTGGTCTTTCAATGCAATATATATAAAAACAAAAGTCATAGTAAGATGGCTTCTACCATTTCTTACCCATTAAGAGGCAATCTGGCCTGAGTCTGGATACCAGTGGATGCAGAAAAACTAGAGCTGCTGGCAAGCGTCACAAATGGTGGCTGCTGGATCTATGAGAAAAGCAGAAACACGATATTGAAACTCACTCAGGAAAAGGAAATCCATCTTTTAAAAACAAAGAAACAAAAAAACCCTTCAAACCAAAAAGCACACAAAGATAATTCGCTAACCTGTGTGACATATTGTGCTGGCACAACCGCGTAACCCACATTCCCTCCTCCTGGAGCTGGTGTCAGGACGGTGCCTGGAGGGAGGTTGGTGAAGTTGGGCTGGATTTGGGGTAGTGGAGTCGCAGGCATGATCAAACGTTGCTGAGTCTGAGTGGTGGTTACTACTTGTGGTCCTGATGTTAAGGGCTTAGGTGCCACCTACGGGGAATAAAAACCATGAATGCAGCTCAAGGGACATTTCAGAGAAAGTTCTCTTTGAATGAACTTGGATACCCAGGTTACCTGTTTCATGGTCTGTGCTGGGACAACTGGGACAGACATCCTGACTGCTGCTGTACTGACCACCATAGGTTTAGCTGTGGGATAAGCACCATCATGAGTTGGTACAGCGCAATTACTAAGTGCTGCCTGCATTTGTTAGCAGAGGAAACGAAACAAGTTCATAGGTCACCTGTCTGTATAGAGCTGGTACTGGGACCACTGGGCTGTCCTGTGCTGCTCGCTGTCGTTGCTGTGACGAGGCGAACGTAGTGGAACCTGCTGCCAGGCACCTGGATCTGCTGCACGTTGGGCTGGGTGGCCAGGGGTATGATTGTTTTAAACTGGGAACCTCCCACTCCTCCAACAGCCACAGGTTTAATGTTCTGAAAACATTCACATCAAACGGAGAAACAGCCAGTAATAGAAGAGAAAATTAAAAAACAACAACAACAACAAAAACTAAAGAAGCTCATCCTGAAAGCAGTTTGGTAAGAGCTGTCCGTTTTACTGGCAATACAATCTTCAAAGTGTATTTCAGTTTCTTTTTTGCAGGCCAGGATTAAGCTCCCCAAATGCTGATCCATTGTTATACATGGGGCATGTGGTCACATGAAAACATTTAATTGTTTTGAGCATTAATTATCGTTCTATCTGCTTGGAAACAATCTTACATCATTTTATTTCTGGCAAAAATGTATATTGCTATGGAGGCAAGATTTATATGCGAGGTAAGTTATCATCATTGGTGCCCCACACAGTGCACTGAGATAAACATGACACGGTCTGTCGTGCCTTTCCTGCATCAGATGGCCATGGCTTTAGCAGTGCAGTCCGTTGAACAAAAACAACTGCACAACTTATTGTTTTATATACAAAGAAGAAAATTCAGTTTCTCTAGAAATTGCAGTGGGAAAAACCGGGATCGTCCACCAGGAAAAACTCCAATGTACAGGCGCTCGCCCTCGGGCACCCTCCTCGGTTTCACTCATAGGGGTTTCTGAATTGCCCGTTGTCTGGTCCCTCACCCAGGACCAATTTGCCTTGGGAGATCCTATCAGTGGGCAAAAGACCACCCAATAAAATAGCTGCTGGGACCCCTGGGCCACGCGAATCCTCTACCATGATAAGGTGGTGATTCACAGATGGAACTTTATTACCAGAAAAAGTGAAATATTTCCAGAATGGTACAAATTTGAGAGAAAAAAAATTAAATCAAAGCATGCAGAGCACAACTGAGCCAGTCATTTTGAGTAATGAACAGTCTGTTTAATACAAACTGTGTCAGACTATAAACAACAATCCCACCAACTGCAGATGTATCAATCTGATATTTAGAATGTATTTCCTCCATTTTGACCCAAAAAGGTTGGATCGGATATAAGTGATAAATCTGTTCACTTCCTTTCTGTGTTCACTACACAGCAGCAATTATTATTTCAAGAGCTAACATAGCACCATTACACTCTATTTTTATCTTTCCACAGCTTTTAACTGCATGTTTGCTCCATGTTTGTTTTCATTCATCAGTGTAATGCTTATCTGGAAGTTTTTTTTTTTGGAGGGGGGGGGGGGGGTGTTCTGTTTTTTTAAAACTGCACTTGCAGTAACAGTGAGTTGTCTCTGTCTTCACCTGCTTCCTGTCAGCTCAATTCTAAATGCGGCCTGTTTGTGTGTAGCAGTAAAATGAGGTGCACTCAAGAGCAAGAAAGAAGAGAGGAGGAAAATAGCATGACTGCACATCACAGCAGTATGCTGCAACTCCTTGACTCTCATACGGAGCTGAAATGACACTTATGCACAAATAAGGTGAATACGTTTTTTTTTTTTAATTCCTTTTTTCCCCTCAGATCAGATGGCATCAACTACAACTGACTGTTCTGTGCTTTCATGTTACCTGCGTTGTTGATTGGCTAGTGGCCACCTTGACTGGAGATACAGATGTTGACTGCTGGACTGTCAGGATCTGCTGGCCAAGTGCTACATTCACAGGCAGTGCTACAGACTTCTGAGAAGCACCGGAGGTCGGGGAAGCCACAGACACCACAGTCACCTGGCAGAAACAGACAAGCGGCATGAGCTGTGAAAATTTCACCTGATTAAACAAAGACCCTAGTTGGATGGCAATATAGCTGTCATTACGTATGGTAACAGGAATGTCACATAAACCAACATTCTATAAGAAGTCAATTGCAAACATTATGTATACATATTCATTCATTAGTAGGGGTGAAAGAAATATCTAACATAATTAGTGCTGTCAGTGTTAATCTCACGAATCGCTCTGTGCGTGGGGCTACACAGCATCAACGCGTTAGCACAGTTAGCTCGTTAACGCCGTCCAGCCCCACACACCGGGCGATTTGCGATAACTCGTTATTTTAACGAGATTAACGCTGACAGCACTAAATATAATATAATATAAAATAATATAATATAAACCCCTGTCTGCAAATACAATGATGATTACTAGTGCCAGAGGCTGATGTTTATGTACTGTGACACATCAATCCGTTGTGGGCTGTCTAAATATTCAAAGAGTGTGAATACATCTACTGCATTTTTTAATAACTACATTTCCAAAAAACAAACACAATCAAATTGTTATTTTAAACAACAGTATCGGCCCAACCACCAACGCTACCTCTCAGCTTCCTAGCAGACACACCTATGGGATCAATTTCAAAATTCTACGTAATTTTATTCTTCAGTTAACGCAGTCACAAGATTTTCATAAAACTTCACCTTTGACCTTAAAGTCAAAGTCACTGAGATTCGAACTCTTCTGAGATTTTTAGTACATACACCTATAGTATCAACTTGAAGCGTCTACGTTATCCCATTCACAAATGTAAGTGTCCATGCCACCCCCCTGCCCAGTAGGGTGACGATAATACCCCAGGGCTCTAGACTAACTTTTTGCCATGGTTGCATTGGTGCGCCTGTGCATCCATGGCAAAAGTTAGGTTCACAAAAACTGGGCGCACGTGACATCATTACTGTATGTGGAGTTTACGTTCAAGCCATTTTTCTTGTGAAGAATTATTTCGAACTTCAACTTAGAGAATGGAAATTCTTCTTTGCAATATTGTAGGCACTGTTAAACTTAATCATCATCTTGGCCTCCTCTGATGACCTGTTTGCTGCTGCTTGCCGCTGAAAGGCAGTGGAGAGAGGGGATACTTGGGCAGTGCATTTATATTTTATGTTTAAGGTATGTGCTAACTAAAAATAAAGACAAGATGATAGTTTATTAAATTTTAATGAAATTTGCAGATTGTTTTGGTGGAGTTTAACAAACTCAGCTGTCTGCTCCTTGCTATCTAAAATATACAGGACACCGGAGGATATTCTCAAGCATCTCTTTAATCTCAGCCAAACCGATTTACTCAGGAACAAATAAAATACTAAAAAAAAAAAAGCCAAACAATAGCATTTTAAAGTTATCCAGGTGACTTATATATCATGTTTAACCTAAGTAGTGTAAGACGGCGGTGGGTTTGAAAACAATTTGCCCGGAGTCCGGTGTGCTCGCAGACTCTAGTGAGCCTTGCGCCCGGCTAGCTATCAAGCTGGTGGGTAACAGACGTCTCCAAAAACGTCGGAGCGCTTTTGAAAATATGCGGTGTCTTGATAAACTGAGCAGATATTTGAGGTTTACACAGTTACATTCTCGCCTGAAAACATGTTAAACGTTTATTTTGTGACCCAGAAAGAATAATAAGAGTAATATTAAAACTAACTAGCTGCCACCATTGTTGGAAACTGAGCTGGGCTGCGCTATGAATTCTGGGACGCAGCTTCTTCTTCGGGGTTTAACAGCAGCTGGCATCCTTGTACATGCAGTGCTGCATCTTCTGTTTCAGTCCGTTATTACACTCTTAAATCCTACTTATTCCTGCGTCTTTTGGGATCTTACAAAGCTTCAAACGATGCGTCGACTATTAAATTAGTCGTCGACGATTTTGATAGTCGACGTAATCGTGACTAGTCAACTAATCGTGGCAGCCCTACTGTCAGACCATACCCTGATACCATTAACTGGACCCCATCCTCGCCTGAATTCAATAGAGCATCTCTGGGACATCATGTTTCTGTCCATCCGATGTTGCCTCCATTCCAGGAGCTCAGTGATGCACTGGTTCACATCTAAGAAGATATCAACCAGTACACCATCTATCATCTCATTATGGTTAATTCCTCAATGTTGTCAGTCATGAATGCAAGCATGTAGGGGCCCATACAAAAAAACTCTCTACCTGTGTTTCAGCATGATTTTTTCCCCAGTTAAGATCTGATGTGTTTTCAAAGTGGTATTAAATGTTTTTATATTTTGAAAAGTGTATTACACTAAGGTCTTTGGTTCTCAATTAAACTGAGGGTAAACAGATAAGCCCTTAAAGACGAATGGCTAGCAAACATCCTTCTCTGATCAAAGTACCATTATTATATAATTGCGATTCCAAACATTTTTGAGTAAACATTGCAGGGGGTTTCGAGGTGATTTATTACACTCGTGCTTTACCTGCAGTAACAGGTTGTAATTTAGTCTCTAGCCACTTGATCATATTCAGTTAAAGTAAATATAGAAAAATATAATATCACCTTGCTGGGAGTCTTGAGAGGGGAAATGGCAATCTTTTTGCCAGGGATACTTTGTAAATTAGTGTTGTGGGGCTCAGAGAGAGTAATGGTCCTCGGGGGCATCACTGGTGAACTCTGGGTCAGAACCCGTCCTATGAACAGACAGTGCAAGGTTTAATGACAAAGCTAATTACAACATAATTAGAAAACAAACAGCAATAAACTATGTGGTTTGATAATTATTTAAAAACTGAAACAAAAAATAGCCTCAAAAAGTTATTACTTAGACTTACCTGTGATCACAGGAGGCATTGATGTCTGGGCACTTATACCTTTGCTGTTAACAGTTTTTGTGATGATAAACTTGATCGGTGCAGCTGAGGATGCTGGTGTCTTCTTGGCAATCTGAAAAGACAATTAGCCAGAAATGTTTAAACGTATTCATTCAATATCCAAACATTGCCTCTTTCTGCAGATGACGACTACTGGCGTGTCCTAGCTTGGTCAGTTCTGTTGCATTTTCATTTACTGATACTGATGTTGATACCTGAGCTCTAGTTGTACAACTTAATTGATACTGGATTTATGAGGGTGATAACTGAATTTATATTCGTAGGGAAAAAGGTCATCAGTGATATAGTAAGATTATATACTGAGCTAGTCAATGTGCAGTATTAAGACAATTCTTTGTCAGTGCTCTGATATAGCAACTGTGAAATTATGACACTTTTTTTTTTTCAATGTACACACAATATCAGCCCTTCTGCAACGTGACTTTATGCAGCCAGACAGGCCAGCTGAGGTATTCATTTCACAGCAACATCGGTGGCTTTTTAAAAAAAAAAAAAACATATTTAAATCTGAATATCTTACTGGGGGTAAATTATTGCAATCATTCTCCTACATGTAAGATAAAAAGAGGATATACCTTTCCTTCTCTTCTGAACTATGATTTTAGACAAAAATATTATTTTTATGCTGGTTAAGATGATCTGACTTCAGTTCTTAAATAAATAGCGCACTAATAATGTTCATCTAAACCCTGAGAGTGAGTGTACTTGTTTCCCTACAAATTTTTTAATTATTTAAGAGGATAAAAACTCCCAACAAACATGCCCGAGTGTATATGCTTGCTCCACCCCTTATACACTAGGGGTGGGGGAAAAAATCAATCGTGTAGTATCGTGATATTTTGTTTGCTAATAATGTATCGATACAGGGACAGCAGAAATCGATATTTTGTTACAAAAAAAGTTTTTGTGGACTGGAACATGCTCTGACTACAGAGCATGTTGATCAGCTCCTTTTTCTGAGCAAGAATCCTGACATTCCTTCACTGTCCAAATGTGTTTAACTTTTTTTATGGCAGCAATAAACATGACAGTTTACTTATTTTAATTTAAGACATGTTTTATTTTAATTAAGTTTAAAACTTTTTTATTTAATGTAAAATTATATTTTGTTTTAATTTACTTTCAAATTCTTCAGTTGCTGAAGGTGCTGCATAGTTTTCACAAATTTCATATTTCAGAATAGCTATAATTGTACCAGATGGTTGCATTCAGTTAATTTGGACTAGACTGTAATACAAACCGTTCAGTTTGTCAACAATAAAACTGACTGAGTGTGAGACTTTGATATTAGATAAAATGAATATTGATAAAGTTTACCTTTATGTACAGAATCTGAATATCGCAAAATATTTTAAAAAATTGCAATAATATTGTATCGTGCGTTAAGTATTGTGATAATATCGTATCGTGGGATGTATGGTGATTCCCACCTCTATTATACACAGAGTGAAGCAGTCACTGGTAACAATTTTTAATCCAAATATGAGAACTGCTCATTTAAACAACGTCCAGACAGGCGAAGAACAGTTGAATGGGGAGATTTACCAACTTGTTTGTAACCTGTAATGTAAACCTGTTACGTCTGTACTTTATGAGTCAGACAAATCCCACCCCCTCCCAAGAGGTTTTAACCAGATCCTAACAAAAAATACCCTGGAATTACAAATCTAAACACCAAGGAATCTTTACATTCCACATTCAAACTACATGGCTGAACCTCATAATCTTCACCAAAGTGGTTCTCTCTCTATGCTTCTTTTTTTTTTTTTTAACCTTCTCTTCCCTTCATCTCCCAACCAGTCAAAGCCCATGTTAGGCTTTCCATGAGCCTGGTTCTACCAGCAGGTTCTTTCTATTCAGAAAAAGACTTTCTACTTTACCATCGTCATGTGCTAAGTGATCATCATGTCATCAGGATTCTCTCAATAATGCTGTAGAAGCCTTTAACTTGCAATAGAAAGTCCAGGTGACTGGAATTGTATAAATAACATTTAATTGAGCTCTGTGCGTTATAGTTCCACACTAGATTCCTAGTGGTTCTAGTGGTTACTGAGACACAGTCCCACTCCATCTTCTCTGAAACACCAAACTGTACTTAGTCAGTACACTGTTGTTAGCTTACATTTACTGGCAGCCTAGATCAAGGTCAAAGCAGATCTTATCTAATAACTTGAAAAACTTTGTACACAGTATGTTCAATTGATATTGAAGCAATCATTTACAGTAGTAATTATGTTTAATTTAACAGTAACATGTGGAACATGACAAGCAATATTTTTGTAAAAATGTATTAATAATACAAAAGGTTATTGTTACCTGGACAGTCTTCAGCTGCTGGGTCTGTAATGTGGTCACCTGGTTGCCCACCACTGGCTTCAGGTCTGACCTCCCACCTATAGTCACCACTTTAAACTGCGGAGCTTGAGACTTGGTGTCTCCGGCAGTCTGTGAAACGCCAGGCTTGCTGCCTGTGTGGGGTAACTGAAGCACTATAGGCTGCCCCGATTTTCCTATAGCTGTAACCAAAAGTTTCTGTCCATCCTGCTTGATGACCTGGGGTGGATTACCTGCAGACTTTGCTGCTTCTGAGGCTTGAGAAACCACCTTATTGAGAATAATCTGGCGATTTGCAGGAGAGATTGTAAATGGAGTTGTGAGCTTCTGTAATCCACTTGTAGTCACACTAGTTCCAGTAACACTGTCTGTGGTTTTGGTTGTGGCTGTCGAAGTAGCCAAGGCTGGTTTGATGGTAAGAAGAGGAGACGATGTGCTGGAATTTGAGACAGGAGGCGGACTTCTGGGGCTGGCACTAAGCATGGAGTCTGTGGCCGTGGAGGTGGTCATAGCCTTAGTGGGTTCGGTTAACGCGGCATCTGAACAGAGGCTCACGTTCTCTGAAGCCACGGGTGTATCAGTTTCCATTGGGACCGATGCATCATCACTGGGCTCTGAGTGGACTGCAGTGGTGCCAGGTTGAGAGTGAGGAACATCCTCTATATCCTCAGTATCCATGATCTCATCTGGGAGGAGGCTGTTGAGCTCTGGTGACACTACATCCATGCTTGCAAACTCTCAGCTTTCCGTTAATCCTGAAAAACCAATACAATTTAATTGTCATTGCAAAATACATCACAAACACCAGTAAGCCACAACATTAACACCAATGTCAGCTTAACTTATAATACAGGCACACATGTTCAAACTCCAGCAGGTCAAATCTGTTTTACTGGCTATTATATTAGGCAGGAGGGTTTTCTGTTGTATTTGATCACTTTTATATTATTTGAAAGACCTAGAAGCTTACATTTACTGCACTAGATGCACCATGAACAGGGAGAGACAGACAAAGATAATACAATTTTAAAATTCTGAGGATATACATTCATCATTTTAGAGAGCTGTTGCATTTAATTGCAGTCAGTGTTTGCAATTCATTTAAAAAATGTATTCCTCTACTCATTTATACAATATACATAACTGGATTATAATACAGACAGACAGCTAAAAGCTGTGCTGAGAATATAGAGCAAGATAGTTCAAGCTAGCGAGCTAGCCATGTAGGTGTAGTAGAAGTGCCAGATTGTCATAACTTTACTTGTAAATGACTTCAGTAATTACGTGAGATGTAATAAATAAAGAGGTGGGCATGAGTAGCGTTTGACTTGTGCTGATTTTGACTGAAGCAGACAGCTGATGCTAGGCCGCAACGATCATCTCTGCCGTATCTTTGTCCTGCTGCACTCTACTCAACATTAATCCACCGAAACGCACATATGAACCCTACCCACTCCATACCACATTCACACGCAGAGCTGACTGAGCTGAATCTCTTCACGTCCCCAGGTGAAAGCCATCAAAAGACAACTGTGCTGAGTTGCACTCGTTTATTTTAAAAATGCCCAGAAGTGGTCCTGACTGGGGCAAAGAGCGAGAAAAAAAGCGACAAGCTGTTTTGCTGGCTGCGTTACTATTTCAGGCCGGGGTTGGATTTCGAAAGATCCGCCATTTTTACCTCGTCATCAGCTTAGTTAGCTGCCCGGCTAACGCTAAGCTATGCTGAGGGGAAGGGTTTATAAATATTGGTAACAAGCAGAGACACTTACACTGACAGTTCACTGCAAAACAAGCATAACTAAACAATCGCTGAAGATAAGACTTGATGTTAACAGGGTGCTGCTAGCGAGTAAAAAAAACCCCCCACAAATAACAACAACAAAACTCTGCAGACTCTGACAACGTAAACAATGCTTGTTTCCAATAATTTCTCCTGTCACTTGACATAGGAGGAAATACAACATTTTAATTCCACAATGCAATTATTGCGATTGCTATTATAGATCTCCTTAACAGCATTTACAGTCTGTGTTTTAGGGCTGGAGTTAGCGTGGCCTAACCAGTTCAAAATGATGTTTTAGTTTAACCTCAAGAAAGTCATATTTTGACTGAGATATAGTCTGAGAATGAACCAGAAAAGCGTAAATTCCAAGAATGTTACGGGTCAACAGCTAAAGTAATATGAAACCAACTAACAGCAAATGCAACTGCTGACTTGTGCCTTCTACTATTTTACATACATATAAAAATATTTATGATCCTTCAGACGTTTCGCCAGTATGTCAAAACAACTCGGTGTGCAGCTAACTTAGCTTTTACTTTTCATTTGCCGTTGCAGTAAGTAAACTTAGCGGCCGGCTCACATATTTACACCATGTTATTAAAGTCCCTGTTTTGTGCACGAGAAACTTTCCTTCAGCGCTGAAAATACTCTGCCAAACCAAATCCTGTGAATATTATGCTGATTTTTCACCAGAGTGTATCCTTAAATATCGTTATCATCAAAGACAGCAAAGACAGCAACAGCAGTCTCATCTAGACAGCCCAGCGGGCAGAACAACTGTACTAGCAAACTTGCTGAGCTTGCTAACCCGAGCTAGCTAGCACAACATTATATCTCAACATTGAATACATTCTTTAATGTGAGTCTTTATGTTGAATATAGTGTGTTAAAACCTAGAAAGGGCCATTGCATAGTCATGCTTACCCCAAATTTTTAAGCTAAGCAGCGTTTCCAGATAAAAGGGAGGAAAGGAAAAGACGATTGTTCAAAATACCGCGCCGAGCGCCATTCCTCCCTGACATTTCACA
Organism: Neolamprologus multifasciatus; assembly: GCF_963576455.1. Lineage (NCBI taxonomy): Eukaryota > Metazoa > Chordata > Actinopteri > Cichliformes > Cichlidae > Neolamprologus > Neolamprologus multifasciatus. Next base: position 13,433,923 of record NC_140445.1, read on the forward strand.
GGCCGGCCACGCCCTCCATGCGATACGAAAGACTGACGTAACACTTAAAGCTACAGCACAATTGCATTATCAAAGTTATGACTGTTTCTACAAAACTATTTAATGCTTTTTCTTCTTCTTCTTTTTTTTTTTACAAAATATTTTTTTGAAAATAAAAACTATTATTAGTTAATAAAAAACAAACAACACAGTCAGCCTTGGAGCTCGTGTGCTGGATATTTACCGAAATCTGACAGAGCACTACCCAGTAGCCTCATTAAGTGCCCAGTCTCACGTACCACTGTCAGGTAGTCAGTAAATAATAAGATGGTGGACATGTTTACTTACATGTCCTGTAGTTTCTCTTACTGTAAGAGTGGTAAAACACATGACACATTACTGCCAAGATGGGAGTAAAATGTCTTCAGCAGGGAGATTACTGCATGATTCACTCCCAGATTTGAGCTGCTTGCATACTACAGAGTGTCAAGAGATGTTTTCGCCTAAGGTCTTAAGTAGGCCAGCGTAGTCTCTCCAGTGCATTCATCATAAGTGACATGCATGAGGTCCAATTGATAGTCATTAAGCTCTTATGGTGCTGACTTTTTCTTGAACAAAAGTCGATACATCGGACATTTCTTTATGTATTTTGCATATACTTATATACTTTTTGACTGATGTTGAATATAGATATTTAGTTTTTAACTGATACCACTTGTATATAACTTGACCTCTGGTGTTGTATCTATTTTATTACTATTACTATTATTCAACATTATTTAGTTAGGCTATATATTTTAGTTATATTTTACTTAAACTTTACACATACTTTTGACTGGTTTGATAAAAATGTCAGCTCAATTCAATTTTATTTACATAGCATTTAAAACGTAATAAAAAGAAAACCCAGACAGTCAAATTAATCCCTAAGAACAAACACTTGGAAACAGTGGAAAGGAAAAACCTTTTTAACAGGAAGAACGTGCCAGAGGGTACAGGGGCAGCCATCCACTACAACTGGTTTGGAGTGTGGGGAAAGAGAAGAGAGCAGAGAGAGAGACAAGGCAAAAGACATGCTGTGGAAGTCCACCAGAGAGCTGTAACTAATGATTATATGGAAAGTGGTGTATAAATACACAGAAAGTAAGAAGAAGTAAGTGATGAAGAAATGCTATTCATAAAAGTAGAGAGGGTGTCTGTCTCCTGAATGCAATCTGGTAGCTGGTTTCTCAGAAGAGGGGCCTGAAAGCTGAAGGCTCTGCTTTCCATTTTACTTATAAATGCTCTAGGAAACACAAGTAAGCCAGCAACTTGTACGCAAAATTCTTTGTTAGGGTGATATGGTATTATGAGGTCTTTAAGATAGGATAGGGCCTGATTATTCAAGACCTTGTATGTGAGGTGTAGAATTTAAATGGGATTCTGGGTTTAACAGGGAGCCAGTGAAGGAGAAAAAGGCTTTCTAGTCCCAGTGAGTACTGTTACTGTAGCATTCTGGATCAATTAAAGGCTTTTCAGGGAGCTTTTAGAACAACCTGATAATAATGCTTTACAACAGCCCAGCCTAGATGCATTAAATACAGAATCTAGTTGTTCAGCATGTCTGTGAGACAGGATATTTTATTGCGCAAAAACAAGAAAGCCCTTCATATTTCAGATGGTTGACCCTTTTTTAGGTTAATTACAAAATTAGCAGAAAAAATGTAACCAAATATAGCTATGATTGTTTTCAGGAAAGGGATGGATAGTTTATAATACTCACAAAGTTTTGTTTAAAAACATATATTATTGCTTAAAATTAAAACAATAAACAAGCAATACAATAGCTCAACATTTAAGCCTGGCCTAAAATAATTATAATCATTCTTTTCCCTCTTCCGCTCCCATTGCTGACTGCGTCACTTCCTGGCCGAGCTCTGCGCTCTGACTGCAGACGGAAGGCTCTCCCCTGTCTCGGCAGAGGAAACCGGTGTTGACACTTCGACGCAGGCTACAATGGCGACCGAAGTGAGGCAGGAGCTTACACAACTGATGAACTCAAGTGGATCTCATAAAGATCTTGCTGCCAAGTATGTAACGTTAGTTACGGAGAACATCACTCGTTAAAAACTGCAACAGAAACTGCTAGCTAGCAGCTGGTCTGCACAAAGCTAAGCTAACGTTAGCGGCATTAGCCATACATCCAGATAGTAATGCAATCAGTCTGTCAATGTTTGCTTTTAGGTTTTATCCAAAGTGCAGGGAACATAAAAGGAGTGACTACCCACATTAATTGTTGGTAAAATAATTATGAGAACTGTATATTTTATCACCCAAGCTAACTAGCTAACTTGCTGCTCTTTAGCTACATATTTGGTGCAGAGCACAACATAGCTTTAATACAGTTTGAACAAAGTGATACTTGGCTAGAAAATTGCCAGGACACCCTTTGCGTACGTTCTTACTATCCTATAAACAACCATTTTATTAGGAAAACCTGTGCATTTTATTAAGTACAACTGTGCTGTAAAGTCTACTTTTGCAATTTCAGTTTTCGTCAGCATTGTCCAAAAGGTGATAAATCTATTTAAAAATCTTTTAGGTCCTGTTTGTATAAGAAGAAAGTGTTTACTGTATTTTTATCCACAGTATATGCTGATGGTTAATTAAAGTGAAAATATTTAAATAGCTGTTTAATAAAGGGAGGTTTAATTCACTCAAGCTTAAATACACTTGTTTTTCACAGAAGTCACAATCAAATGCATCAACTTCTCTTAAGTAAGGGACCACAGACTGATTGCTGTAATTATATGTGAACTGGTGTTTATGTGCATAGTTCTGTTATGTTCACAGCACTTTAGTGACATGTCGATTACAGATTTATTCATGAAATGATATTTACTGAATGGATTGGGTACTTTCCCCTCAATTTTGGTACTTTTTTTGGTACTCATTTCAAAATATTAAATTCAAAATTTCCTCTCACAGAATAAGTCCATACTTCTCAGTTTGTACATTTTGTTATTTATTTACAACGTTTTAGTTGTGTCACAGTGTCATCATAGTGTCTGTGATGTTCTGTCATAGTGTTCTACAATATTAAATATTAATTGTAGACTGTTATAGGTTGTGACACAACATCTGTTAGATGGTGCAGTTGACAAATGACTGTTCAGTCTTTTACAACCAAGCAGTCAGGGGTTTTTTTTAATTATTTTTTTAATTCATAATAATATATGATGTTTGTTATATCATAAGGGAATACAGTATACATGGGATTATGCAATTTCTCCCACAGATTTACAATCTGTTTCTGGTGAGGGAGGGTTTTAGATGTGCTTTAACAATAAATAATTGATGAATATAAATATTATTGGCTGCTTCATCAGTGAGTCTCTTATACTGCAAATGACTTTTAGTTACGTCATCCTGGAGATTATTTGAGTGTCAGCAGGCCTTGTTCTGCTCTGTAGCCTTAGTGAGCTCATTGTAGCATCACATGGGCAGCCATTAATATACCTTGCCAAAGTAAAGTTAATCTGTGGGAAAAACACTGGGTTTCATCCAATAAGTTAAAATGTATTTGTGTTTCATATTTAAGTTTTAATCCTTCGATTTTCTATGTAAACATTTTAAACTTACCAGCAAAGTTGGAAGGTTTCTGACCGGTGAAATCTTTTGCAGATATCGACAAATTCTGGAAAAGGCCATTCAGTTTACAGATGCTGATCAACTGGAATCCTTGAAGGCCTTTGTAGAAGCAAGTATGGTGTGCCTGTATTCTTCTGTAATATCTGCTTATTCTACGTCCTTGGTTCATTTTTCAGGAGCATGTCTTACTATTATATTTTACATTCTTGCAGTGGTCAATGAAAATGTCAGTCTCGTCATTTCAAGACAGCTGCTCACTGATTTCTGCACACATCTGCCCAACCTGCCTGACGCCACAGCAAAAGCAGTGTATCACTTCACCTTGGAAAAGATCCAGCCGAGGGTCATTTCCTTCGAGGAACAGGTAAATTTGCTCCAGCTCTCTGACGCAGTGCAAATGGAGGTAACCATTCAGGCAGTTAAGCTTGAGTATTGTCACTGCAGCGCTTAACTGAGTAATGTTCCTCCATCGCCTTAGGTAGCCTCAATCAGACAGCACTTAGCGACCATTTATGAAAAGGAGGGAGACTGGAGAAATGCTGCCCAAGTTTTAGTTGGCATTCCCCTCGAAACAGGACAGAAGTAAGTAAACTATTGTCACACGCAAGTCTTGATGGTAATTGTGTCTTTAAATCCATGTTTCTTTTGTTTGTTTTTTAAAATATCCCCTTCAGGCAATATAATGTTGACTATAAGTTGGATACATATCTGAAAATTGCCCGACTTTACTTAGAAGATGATGATCCGGTTCAGGCAGAGGCCTACATCAACAGAGCCTCATTGCTTCAGAATGAGTCCTCTAATGAACAGCTACAGATACACTATAAGGTACATGATCTCTTAGTGATTTCATAGTTACATAATCTTATCTGTTGTTTCAGTGAAGCTGTGTGGATAAGTGCTTATGCTGCTCTCATTAGGTGTGCTATGCCAGAGTACTAGACTTCAGAAGGAAGTTTATTGAAGCTGCACAAAGATACAACGAACTGTCTTATAAGTCAATTGTTCATGAAAGTGAACGCCTGGAGGCACTGAAGCATGCTCTGAACTGCACCATATTGGCCTCTGCAGGTATAAGCAGGTGTTACATTTTCAGAAATAATGTAATGAGAACTAATGGAAAACATATAAAGGCATACTACTGATTTGCGGTTTTCACACTTTTAACCAAAAATGGTGCAATTTTTTTTTTAGGACAGCAACGTTCCCGTATGTTGGCTACTCTCTTTAAGGATGAGCGCTGTCAGCAGCTGGCTGCTTATGGTATCCTGGAGAAGATGTACTTGGACCGCATCATTAGAGGTAACCAACTGCAGGAGTTTGCTGCCATGCTGATGCCTCACCAGAAAGCCACCACAGCAGATGGTAAGCTGATATACTGGGTTTTACACAGTGAGAGAAATGCTTATTTTCTCCACCCTCATTGAATCAGCTGGTGAACCAGCTGATATTCTTTCTGGTTTTGTGCTCCCTTTGTACTGTGAAACATATTTCCAGACACACTCTTAACTGCAGCTATAATGTCAAAGCTATAGTTGACTTGGTCATTGCTCATGATAACTGAGGTCAGCACAGGGCTGTAACCATTTATGCTGGTGCTTGAGGGGCACTCTACACTTAGGTGTTGTAACACAACACCTATCCTTTCTTAACTTTGATCTGTTTCAGGCTCCAGCATCCTTGACAGAGCCGTGATTGAACACAACCTCCTATCTGCCAGTAAGCTCTACAACAACATCACTTTTGAAGAGCTAGGAGCATTGCTGGAAATCCCCCCTGCAAAGGTGAGATATGAATTGGATTAATGCTAAACTTGTATAAGAGCCACAGTTTTAGTTTTATGCTTCATTGGGAAGTTATTGAACTACTGTTGATAATAAGTGCCTGTTTTCCATAGTGGTACACACAAACTCTAGTTTCTGCTTTGTGTCTGTAGGCTGAAAAGATTGCTTCTCAGATGATCACTGAGGGACGTATGAATGGTTTCATTGACCAGATTGATGGCATTGTACATTTTGAAAGTAAGTGATGAAATTGTTTATTTGTATGTTTTACAAATTTTATATAGGTTTATATAGGTATAAGGATTTGACCATGAGATTTTAATAATAATAATAATAATGGATTGGATTTATATAGCGCTTTTCAAGGCACCCAAAGCGCTTTACAATGCCACTATTCATTCACTCTCGCATTCACACACTGGTGGAGGCAGCTACAGTTGTAGCCACAGCTGCCCTGGGGCAGACTGACAGAAGCGAGGCTGCCATATTGCGCCATCGGCCCCTCTGGCCAACACCAGTAGGCGGTAGGGTAAAGTGTCTTGCCCAAGGACACAACGACCAGGACAGAGAGCCCGGGGATCGAACCGGCGACCTTCCGGTTACAGATACGCTTCCCAACCCCCTGAGCCACGGTCGCCCCAAAGGAACCAAAACACCTGATAAAAGTAATTTAAAGTTGAAATGTATAATTATTTATATATTAACTCATTCTTTTGTCATTGTAAATCACAAATTACAGATTAACAGATTTTATAAACAGAAGATATGGATAAAATTGCTGTAAAATTATTCCAGAACAATCTGTGTCAGTCTGTGTGTTTTTTACAATTGAAAGCTAATCCTTAGCCACAGTAGAGCAGCCTTTCATGTAATACCAATATCTACCTCAGGATGGTATGGTGAGTCAATGTACTGCCCAACAGCAGAGGAAGAAGTGGAAGCAATCAGTTTTTGCACTTAATTAATGTAGCACTAGCTACATTAATCCCTGTGACATTATTTTGCAGCATTTACAGAATAAGGACACTGGTTTAGGTAGCTGCCCCACAGCTCTGTGCAGACACAATGGGTTAGAGAGAAAGAGATTCTAACTGTAGCCAAAATGAACTGAATCACTGTTATCTGTATTCACAAACAATAAATGACTTGGATATAATAAATTGCGTACATAAGTAGACAGAAATTAGTATTAGTAGTATTAGTAAGTTTTAAGTAAAGGTAAGTAAAACACTTTTAAGTATGTTTCTGGTGAATTAATTACTACTTATTTAAACTGGAGGAATAAAACACAAACTAGTTGGCTAGTCTAAATCTAAGGGCACACAGTGGGAGTGTTTAAAATTGAGCTCACTAACATTAAATACACAGACACATTTTAAGAACAAGGATAATGTGCAGAGGTGTAGCAACCATAGAGACAAAGTTAAAGAGCCATATCATGAAGCTATGGGAAAGAGTTTTTGAAGCAAGGTTAAGGAGTGGGGTGACGATCAGTGAGCAGCAGTATTGCTTCATGTTCAGAAATGGCATTATAGAAGCTTTGACAGTGTTGATTGAGAAGTATAGAGAACGAGTTGCACTGTATTTGTGTGGATCTAGAAAAGTCTGACGGGATTCAAGGGAGGAACAGTGGTATAAGGAACTCAGGAGTGGCAGAGCAGTACATGAGGGTAATGCTAGACATGTGTGGGGACAGCGAGACAGTGGTGAGGTAGTAGGAGTGGGAGTTACAGATGGGTTCAGATAGTGAAGATGGTTGAGTTTAAATACCTTGGGTCAATTATTCAGAGCAATGGACAGTGCCAAAGAGAGTGTAGGCTGATGCGTGTCAGGAATGAATGTTTACAAGATGGTAGTGAGACACTGCCATGATATGTTGTATGTTGGAATAGCAGTTTAACGGCAGCTGAGAGGAAGAGGTTGGATGAGGTTGGTGGGAGACCGAAGGACTCTGGGCAAAATAACATCTCTGATGGAGTCTCCCACCCCATGCATGTAAGTGTTGCTGAACTGCAGAGCTCCTTCAGTGGCAGACTGCTGGATCCTAGATGCATGAAGGAGCGTTTCCACAGGTCCTTCCTCCCTGCAGCTGTCAGACTGTACAATCAAAACTGCTCCCAACAAACATAGATGTTTACATCAGCGCTGTAATTTGCACTAATCGACCAAACAACTGTTATAACTTGCACATTACTTTTCTCAGTTTATATATTAAAAAAAACTATACTTTAATCTTAATAACTGTACAGTACTCTGTTTTTGTAACTATTGACCATGATGTAAATATTTTTTTCTGTAAAAATTGTGTGTGTTTCTGTTCTGTGTCCTGTTCGATTTGAATATGTGCTTTTATTCTGCTGCTGTTACAACCAAATTTCCCCTTTTTGGACAATTAAAGGATTATTCTATTCTATTCTATGCTATTCTATTCTCTGTAGGGGTTTGTGACAGTGGCACTACCAAAAAGATAGTTGGCCTGTGGCCAAAGGGGAACACACATTGTGTTTTTCACCATGGTTCACATGCAAATAGTCTTTGTTTTGAAAGGAAAATGCACCTTCTAATTTTTTTCTTGTGTCTCTGGCAGCCCGTGAACCCCTTCCTACCTGGGATAAACAGATCCAGTCTTTATGTTTCCAAGTCAATAACCTGCTAGAGAAGATCCGTCAGGCTGCTCCAGAGTGGGCTGCACAGGCTATGGAAACCCAGATGACCCAGTAGTATTCCCAATAGGATCCGTCAGCCTACCCTGAAAGTTTTGTCTTGCTTCTCCCCAAAAAGACATTAAAAAACACCTGCAGTTTAAGTAGTAAAAGCACTGTGGAGATCCTTCTGGTACCAGCATGACTTGTTTGAGATGTGACATCCATGTATTTATAGGGCTGTACTGTACATTCAGGTGTAATTTCATGTTGTTTACATGTTAAAAATTTGGATATTATATTCAGATTGTTGACATGTTATAGGGTCAAAAATAAGATGCGCACAACAAACGCATGCTGTTTTTATCTTGATAATACAGCTATATCTGTCAAGTACTTCTTGATTTATCACTTGGCCCACACTGAATGAATTTCAGTGGAGTATTAAACTTGGAGCTAAAAGAAACTGCTCAGGATCATCGTTTGATTCAAGGTCGCTGTCTGCCTCAGTGGATTTTCTTTTTTATCATTGACAATTTAAATATGAAGAACAAATTGATGAAATGCTCTTTGAGTTCACTTTTCAGCATGTGTACCAATTTTCTACTCAGGATACATGTTCTGGAAGCATTTTAACAAAAATTTAGGAGTAGATATCACTGTACTGAATGATACAGACAGTTTATGAGACAAAAATATGTTTTATAGTGGTTCAATGGTATAGTGGTTACCACATTTGAAAGATCCCTGGTTCAACAGGAGGAGATATAAATCCAGCCTGTGGGAGAAATGAGCTAGTGTACTCATGCTGGCCCCAAGCAGCATGGGGCCACCGCCTCTGTTCAAAGATGGTCGTTCACAGTGGACATAGATGGCTTCTTTCACTCCTCTTTGACGCCATCTGTCCTCTCTTTCTAAAATGTGAACATTGGCATCCTCAAAAGAATGACAAAGGTGGTGAACAGAGGCGGTGGCTTACGACACCAACCGTCTGCCATCTATAATCCAGTTTTGAGATCCATTAACGTCCACTCACATCTTGGGCCATTTGACCTCAGTAAATTACACGATAGGGTGGGGCTAGATTTCACAATAGGTTAACCCGAAACCCTGGGTGATCGTGACCTACACCCATTTTCAAACCCTGGCTCGTGTGATTAGGTAGGGATCAATAGGGGGTTCCTGACCCTCTTAGGGTTTAAAATCTGGGACTCCTAACCTATTGCTCTTAGAACTGAAGAAGCTTCTCAGATGAGAAGTGAAACATCTTCAAGAAACCTAAAGAAGTACAGACACTTTTTTCCCCCAAGCACCTTAGTTAACTTAACCTTCAAACATATTTTCAAGATGCTACTGATGATAAATCGACTTTGGGAAGTCGTATTTTTAAAGCAGTCAGATGATACTGCACACCAACATGGTAGGCCTGTCCTAAAGCTTACTCTGCTTTATTGTTTTTTTTCCCCCGACACGGTGCCGTTAAAAAAATGTCACCTTGCAGATTACTGACATCATAAGTCATTTTCTATGGGGATTTCCCCCCCTAGAAAATTGCTAGTTTCACCTTTTATAAACTTGATCAAGCAGATCAAATATTGTAGACATTGTTGTGTTAGTATAATATTTTAATTTTTTGTGGAAACTGTCCTACGTCTGAGCCACATGAAACAAAATTTACAACAGGTTTGAAAATACTGTAAAGAAAGGTCTTATTTCATTATTCATTATGATTGGGGATATTAATTATGATTTCCTTTTGTATGGGATGATGTCAAAGAGTCTGATCTCAAACAGTCCTGATAAAACAGAATCCATCCAGTTATTTTCTTCTGGTTATCCGTGGCTGGGCCGTAGCTCAGACCACCCTCACTCTAGCCATCTCCTCTAGCTTATCTGGGGGAGCACCAAGGCGTTCCCAGGCCAGCCGAGATATAATCTTTCCAGCGTGTCCTGGTGTGGCCTCAGATGAACTACAAAATGGCTTATACCGTGTCATTGTTAATTTAACAAAAATTAAGCTAAAATGCAGAAGCAGTGTGTGGTGAAAACCTTAGTGCACTCTCACTGTTTTCATAGGGTAAGTAGCAGCTAGGTTCTGCTTAACAAATGTATCTGATAAACTGATCATCACTCAGTTTGACCACCTGTATAAAAGCAGAAGCTTGCTGGTTTGGTACGTTAAGGTGTGTATTCTATATCTCAGTCTCCATAGACACATTGAATGCTAAAGTTCATGACAATACTATTAAACAAAAAGACTGAATACATACGATGTGTTTGGGAGTGTTGTCAGGAGAAAGACTCTTCCATCTAAAAAGAACATGACTGCAAAATTACTTGCTGACTTCTTGAACAATGTTTTTTGGACAGAGGAGAAAAAAGTAGAAATGTTTGGCCATAACGCATAGCACCATGTTTGGTAAAAACCAAACACAGCATATCAGCACAAACACTTCAAACCAACTGTCAAGCACAGTGGTGGAGAGATGATGATGATTTGGGCTCGTTTTACAGCCAAAGGACCCGGGAACCTTGCAATCAGTAATCCGATCATGAACTGTTAAATGCAAACATATTCTAGAATCAAATGTGAGGCCATCTGTCCAACAGCTAAAGCTTGGATGAAGTTAGGTCATGTAACACGTAACACTACAATGATTCCAAGCACAGCAGTGAATCTACAACACAGTGCCTAAAACAAAAAATGCAATGTGTTGCAATGTGCCAGTGAAAGTTCACATCTCAACCTAATTAAAATAGCAGCTGTGGTAGAACCTTAAGAGAGCAACGCTCAATGAAGTGAAGCAACACTGAACACACTGAACACAGAATTCAAGTTACTGCTGTTAAAAGTGTTTTTATTAGCTACTGAATTATGGGGTGTACTTTAATACATATACTTCTGCTTTACTATGAATGTATGTAAATATTTGAGTGGTTGGTTGTCTTTCTGCTTTGTTGAACTTGTTGTCTGGAACAGGCTCCACTAACAGCAGACTTAATCGAATAGAAATGAAACTGGATATGAAGTGTACAAATACATTCATAAAAATAGATGGAAAAAAGAAAAACAAAACAAAACAGCATCGTTCAAAATGTAAACAATTTTATTAAAACAGTACAAATTCTGAAGGAACAGTAGTGATAAAAGAAATGCTGTTCTGCAGCTGACTAATGATTAACTGACTAGAAGAGGTTAATGTGATTTTCCTTGTGACTAGGGCAGCTGATACACAGGAGGGTAATCATTTTACAACAAACAGCACTGAGGTGTGCACCATACTTTTCAAAGTATTCAACATTTTTATAGTAAAGGGATGGGTTAATGCTTCACCAGCACTTTATCTGGAGTATATAGAGATAGCAGTAGCTTTTCCATCAGAACATCAATGCCATTAATATTTTGTAAAACACATTTTAGAACTTTAGAAGACTGTTACTCTTTCAGAAAATGCCCTGCTCCTTGCGCCGGTTGATATCTCTCTTCAGCTGGCAGGTGGTGCAGACGGGGCAGCACATGGCCATCATATAATCGTTACACATGGAGCCCTGGAAACACACGCAGTAACTCTTAGAAGGTGCAGCCTCAACATCAGTGAAGGGAAGGGAGTTAGGCTAATGACACGACCAGAATTTATTTATATGAAAAACCAGGGTTGGATTACAGACTTAATCAAAATGTAAGCGTTCACATGCTATCATGCTGTGTTTGCATCAAGCAGAAAGTTGAATAAGTATACAAGCAATGGAAAATTTATCAATGCACTAAATTATATGACATTCCTGCTTCAGAGCCTATATCAGAAGCATCAAACTCAAGACCCAGGGCCAAAATTGAAACAGCAAAGACTCCAATCTGGCAAAATTTTTGGACTTTTAACTGTGTTTTCATAACTTTTCCTGCTAATGAAGATCTCCCACATGGCAATTTATACAACACCAAAGGGTTAGAGTTAACCCTAAACATCCTATTTTCACTGCTATGCACTACTAGAAATTTCTGTGCTTTTTCCAGTGTTTTTTTTTAATTAGGACATTTTCTATTACAGTCTTAAGATAAATGTGAGCTGTCTGTGGCCCACAATGTACAGTGATTTTGACATCCATGACCTAAATGAATCTACGTTGCAATACTATGGCTTGAACAGGGAAGGGAAAAAAACATAATTGGACAGAACCATATTATTGTTTTTAACCTTTCTCTTAATCTTCGAATATATTTTGATTAATCTTGGGTAACATGTTAAAAGTACTTGTACTTTTTACATGATCATTTTCATACATTTAGTAATTTGACTCTGACAGCATTTTCAGTTTTTCTCTTTTTATGATATAGGAGGAACATATTTGACTTACAACATGATGGTAACAACTTAGTTTTCACTCACAGTGAAACAGGTAACTAAAAGACCACTTCTTTGGTTCTAAAAAGGCCTCAAATAGACTTGAATTGGCGAATCGTGCAGAAAGCTTGGCTACTGTTCCTGTTGTCCACTGAAAACTTACCTTGATGTTGTATTTGGTCCTGTAGACGCTACGGATGGGCATGCCCAGACCACACAGGCAACACTCGCCCATGTCACTGGCAATGGAACAGCCGAGGCAGCAGTAGCACCAATAGCCAAAGCAGCCTAAGGCAGGGAGAAAGTGTGTTAAAGGAAGCACTTACAACTTAAATCCATTATTATTATTATTATTATTATTATTATTATTATTATTATTATTATTATTATTATTATTATTATTATTATTATTATTATTATAGCCGCTCTTCATACATTCCATTAAAATATCCATTCCCAGTTAATTTTTAATATAACTGATAAGGGAAAAAGATCCACAGTCCTTATTTTACATGAGAAAATGCATTCAAGTTTAACCAAGTTTCAGTGGTTTGGTATCCATTTCTTGTCAGTTCCTTGACAGCCCTGAAACCTACATTCATACATTCAGATAGACATTTGAACATAATATATTTACTTAAAATAAGGACTGAGGGTTTGTTTCCACCACACGAACATGTAGATGGAGCATTACAAAGGCCAGTATGAACAGAAAGAAAACCTGCTTTAACTGTTCTTTTCTTAGGTTTGAAAAAAAAGTGTATCCAATTATATCTTGCTGCAAATGCTGTCTCAACTTTGTGCATATTTTGAGCTACAGAACCAGTAAAGAAGGTTACTCACAAATTCCAATGTCATCACAACAATCTAACACGCCTGTCTGGAATTCAGAAGTTTCATATTTGCCTGGTTGGTTGACCACAGCCATGATCACGTTAAAATCTTCTTTCTGTGGGATGAAAAACGGTTATAGCTATTGTTTGAATACTGTATGTGAGGAAGAGGACCACTACACAGTCGTGTTCCTACTGGTTCATATTTCTCTTTATTATTCTCGGTGCTTCCATATATGTTTTGGCTTTACTACTTCCACATACTTCACATACACATACTTCAAACAACATTCAAACTCTAAAATGCTCTCAAATTATTGGGCTATTACTATAATTTAGCTTTTTCATCTTGACCATTTTCATAAAATCCCTGTTTAACTTTTATCGCATTATGATGATTCTTTTAGAAAATACATGTTCTGCTATGCAATTAAGCTACAGTGTACCACTCTAGCTTTTTGAATCTGTTCTTCATGTAAATAGCCTGTATTTGTATAGCGCTTTACTTAGTCCCTAAGGACCCCAAAGCGCTACATTCAGTCATCCACCCATTCACACACTGGTGATGGCAGAAGCAGAAGCAAGGCTGCCAGACACTGGCGCCACTGGGCCCTCTGACCACTACCAGTAGGCAACGGGTGAAGTGTCTTGCCCAAGGACACAACAACCAAGACTGTCCAAGCCGGGGCTCGAACCAGCAACCTTCCGATTACAAGACGAACTGCCAACTCTTGAGCCACGATCGCCCACCTGGTCTGAACAGATTCTTCTTACTGGCTCGATTTTCAGTCTTCCCACACATATTATATATCAAAACAATGGATTTTGTATTTGGATTCAGAAAATGTGACAGAAGCCTACAAACAGAAGCATGTAATCGATAGCTACATGGCTTCTGAGTTACAAAATGTTTGAGAGCAAGTCAAGGCAGTTTTCCTTTCTCAGCTATATAGTTGCTGTACTTCACAAGTCATATATCTTTAATAATTCATTTTTTAATTATACACTGTCAACACTCAGAGTCCTTTCTCTGTTCTGATCAAAATTAAATAGCCTGAGAAAGCATACACAGGCTGCCTCTGATGGTAGATTAAAACTGAACAGATTTAGCCCAATGACTGTACAGAAGGCACAGAATGTGACTGCCGCAGAAACACAGAGGCCACACTCTCACAATTACTGTTCACTCCATGCTGTGTGAGTGTGTCCAAATTTGTAAAAATTGTTAGGTATGCACTTTTTACCTTAGTTTTGTGCTGCTTTAGTTTGCCTACAAGCTGTTCTTTCTTGCTTTTCTAAATTTTCTGCCAATTTTTCACAGTTGGACAACAAGTAGTTTTGAGATAACTTCAGCTTGTTCAGCTGTTTTCAGCTGACAGTTTTGCTTTTCCAATATTTTTGCTAAATTCGTTTCTGCTAAGTTATTACAATTCAGCAAAGTTTCTAATATTGTCTTTAGCTTCTCCAGCTGAATATTTTAGCTACACAGCATTCACACTGCATTTTTGCAGGAAATGCAAATTTTTCTAGTTACTTTTTTCATTCCTCGTGGATTTGTTTTAAGGAGATTAATCTTACCAGTTGGTTGGACAGTTGAAGGATTCTGACCAAGAAGGATTGTCCAGACCATAAAGCAGCTTGAGCCTTTATAACATATAAGAGCAGGTGACTCAATCACCTTTGCTGCTGTGACGAGATAACAACAGCCACAAATCAGCCCTATATCTTTATGTCCGGTTATGGTAATAAAACTTAACTGCACTGCGTGGTTAAGTCAAGGTCATAGACAAGTGGGATGTCCCACGTGGATCATATAATAAATTTAAAATGTAATCTTTTTTAGTTTGCTTTTTTTAAATTTCAGGATGAACATTTAGAAAATTCCATGTAATAAAAATCATTCAGAACAATATATTTACAGGCTCTGAAACTGTATTAATATTATCTTTTGAATAATTTGTGAATGAAAATATATTTTAAGGGCTTTATTTTTATCGCCTTTTCTCCAGTAGTCTTTTAACTAGTAGCCATATCTTTGGCCGGATAACAGTTAAGCATGAAGATATTTAGTGCACGGAATAAAGGCTTATCTCACCTGACCTTGTTTCTGTGTTAACAATACATCATATCAGTGTTGTTAAGCTCAATTATTATTACCACCAACTAAAGGGTAAACAACATATAGTAGTGCCTATTTCCTGTACTTTGCTTTGGTACACTTCTGTGGAATTATATTTGTACTCTTCCAGAGTATTAAAACCATATGCTACTTTATACTTTCATTTTTCTTTTGTTTAGCAGCCGTATTTTTTACTTTTCAGATTTCAAAAGCCAATAATGAAAACGTCTGTGATTTTCTTGCGTGTAAAAGATATGTTGGCTCCCACCAAAGAGGTTTTTGGCTTTCAGTCAAGAGACTGTGATTTTTTTTTAAAAGGGAGGTTTGTTGTATTCATAACATATACTTTTGTTTCTCAAGTAGACACATGCATGTCAAGTGGCACCAGTGTCAGAAACGTTCACCCAGAATTGAGTAGGTTCATAAGCATCTATGAGCCTAAATGTTTTTAGTTGTCTTTTAAAATCATGTTAATATATTTAGTAGGCAAATTTTATGCCCACTGCAAAACAGAAATGGTGTCAGCAGAAACCTCTAAGAAGTTCACTTCTCCCTAGTGAGTAATTTTTTTAGAAGGCAGAGGAATATCTTATACTTGTCCATTTAACTGTTTAATTTGGCTAACTTGGTTGAGGTTAACTTACTGTTTATACAATTGCAAACAAATTAACCAACTCAAAAAAGGAGCCAAACTCACACCAAAAGTTTAAAACTTAAAAAAAACTTTTTTATTTTTATTTAAAAAAAAAAAGCTTTTTAAAAATAAAAGTAATTAAATACTAGTAAAGAAGACCTTTTACACCCCCGCCCATGCAAATGCTAATTTCCTCTTTAAATTCGCCAAGATCTCTTGAGGTACAGATGAATTTTTTGTTGTTTCATATAACGTTACAATTATATTTTATTGATATTTAACAAAAATTTGTTAAACATAAACAATATTAAGGAAATCATATTGCTAAGTGTTCGAGTATTAGCTAACCATTACTAGCTAACCACTGTTAGCTAACAGCCTACTAGCACCGATAGCTAATACTGTAACTAATGTATAACAAAATACAACGTTTTTACAAGCAAATCAACTTATATAGAAGTAAAAATGATTTATACAGGCCTTTTGTTGAGCTAAAGTAAGATCTTTTCTGGAAAAATGATCTTCTGCCCCTTGCTGCTTCCAGCAAATGTTTGAAAAAAACAACAGTAAAAAGTTCAAAGAAGCTCTTTTCCTATTTGTCAGTTTTTTTGTGGTTGGGATCAGAGGCGCTGCATGTAATGGTTTCCTCAAGGTCTCTGGTTGGGATGAATGCTCTAAATGACCATAAAGTCCATTGCTTTTTACTTTAACCTAATGCAAACAGATCTTTCTATAAAATGCTGTACAGACTTAAATCAGTCAAACACTACCATATCATTTTTGCTCCCTCCTTCTTTCCCCATATACTTGTTATTATTAATATTTAAGTTTTGTTGATTGTAGCTGTTTTTATTAGCTGATTTTTTCTATCTTTATGGAAGTTCCTTTTCTGTCTCTTGGTGAACAAACCTTAGTAATGGTGTACTCACATCTGAACTGTGTCAACAGGCTTTGGATACAACTTTTTTGTGGATACAGTTTAAATTTTGTCCAAGAAATAAATGTTTAAAATGTTCTTGTTCAATGTTACTACAATCAAAAATATCTCATTTGTCATGGGGGGGGAGGTAGGGTGCAACCTGGGCAGGGTAGTATTTTATGGTGGGCAGGAACTGATTATTAATGCAGAAAAAGAATGTTTTTTATTACTTAACAACACTGAGCAAAGGTCAGTAGTGGTCACGACATTTTTATTGGGCACTAGGTAACATTCATGAAACACCCAAATAACTAGAAAAAGGGCTGAAATCAATTAACATTTGAAGCTAATTAATCTCCTAGGACAGGAACAGCTGTAAGTAAAGATACACGATACATTTTCTTTTTATTACTATGAAGATAAAAATGTTTTGCCAGACTCCAAGTGAACAAAAAGCCAGCACTTGAGCATGTCTGATAAGATCCAGTGACACGAAGACATGTACATGGGTTAAAAAGTTGCCTTATAAAAAAAAAAAAAAAAAAAAAAAAATAGAAATAGAAAGTGTTTACCTCACCTTTCAGAAAGAAAGAGCTGCCTAACCTTAACAGACTGCTGGAAATGATAGAGTGACAAATAGTATTCAGTAGCTTGAGTGCCACAGCCAGTGTATGTATATATAAAACAAAGAAGATCTTGAACTATTGGACTATCAGGCTGGTGGCAAAGGCTTTTTGGTTTTTTGGGTTTTTTTTATAATGCATTATATATATTAAAAATTAACTTACTTGATTTAGTTGTGAGCTTTAGTGTGCCACAAAAACACTGGTCTCAAATAAGAGTAGAGGCCTTGCAACAGATTTAGCTACTAGCTCATTTTCACTTGCAGTCCCTGGGCAGGTATGCGCACAATATTAAATAAACTGTAAACTGTAAATAAACTACAAGATACAGATGAAGTAGCAGAATGAAATATATATGCAAAGCCAAAGAAAAGCCCTTCAGCCCTACCCACAAAACACATTGCAAACCCTTTCTGAGTATATGCTTTTCTCATTCAATAACCAGTCATTTCAAATGTGTAACCATACAAATATGACTAATAAAGCATAAAAAATATGCTGGATTAGGTCAAGTTGGTGTTATTGTTTCCTGTTTTTTTCCTCCCAATGATGAGAAAAGAAATTCAAAGCAAGTGTCAGAATTGCATGTAATTTGAGACAGACTGGCTGGTCTAGCTCAGAAACTGCTGATCTAGTAAGGTTTTCTTCATAGCCATATCTAGGGTTTACAGAGTATGTTACGGAAATGTGCAAATATCCAGTGAGCTGCAGTTCTGTGAGTGAAAATGTCGTTCTGATGTCAACAATCAGAGGAGGAGTGGCCAGACTGCTTCAAGCTGATAGGAAGGCAACAGTAAGTCAAATAAACATTTATTACAACCAAGGTATGCAGAAGGGCATCTCTGAACACACAACATGTTGAACATGTTGGGCTACTGCAGCAGATGACCACACCAGGTTCTGTCAGCTATAAGGCTGAGGCTGCAATTTGCATGGTCTGAGACAATGCAAGATTAGAAAAAGATTGCCTGGTATGATAAGTCTTTATTTGTACATTAGGATGGTTGGGCCAGAATTAGGTGTAAACAATGTAAAAACATGGATCCATCCAAACTTGAACTAGATCATACTTGTGGTGAAGTGAAGTTGTGAGGGAAATTTTCTTAGAAGACTTGTTGATACCAAGGATGGTTTTAACCCCACAGCCTACCTGAGTAGTGTTGCTGACCATGCCCATCCTTTTATGACCACAGTGTACCCATCTTTCAACAGCTGCTTTCCAACACTGTAATATGCCATGTCACAAAGCTCAGATCATCTCAAAATGGTTTCTTGACCGTGACAATGACTGTGGTTGAATGTCCTCCACAGTCATCAGACCTCAGTCCAATGAAGCACCTGTGGTGAAACCAAAGATTTGAATCATGGATGGACAAATCTACAGCAACTGTGTGATGATATTATGTCAGTGTGGAGCAAAATGTCTGAGGAATGTTTCCATTGCTCACAAGCTTGTTGAATCTGTGCCTTGAAGAATTAAGGCAATTCTGAATATTAAAAAGGGTCCAATTGAAGTAACCTAACTAAGTATCCAGTGCATCTAAGTGGCAGCTGGCAATACAATAAAGTGTAGTAGAAAAGGGAAACTTACTGTCAAGGTGAACTGATTTTATAATTTCCATCTTTTCTCTTGAAAAATATAGACGCAAGCTTTAAAACTTCAGGGAGAAAAATCCCTGTGAAGACTGCCAAGTCAAAGAAAATTATAACATTTTAAGTGGACTCATATAGTTTTTAACCAGATTCCTAAAAGAAAAAGAAAAACATAAAAACAGCCGACTCTATAACAAGTGTAGTGTAAGTGTAAAACAACAATGGCAGGGCCATGTCTCACTGCATTCTCTGCAAATGTGTAATACTTTAATAAATACATATATTTAAAACGGTGATGGTACACTCCACAAATAATTTTGGTCAACTGGCAACAAATCTGTAGCATAATCAGGGGGTTCAGACTGTCAAACAGTGTGTGCATAAATAGTTAAATAGTTTAACAAAAAATAAATTATTTGCAATTAAATTCCACGAAGTAATCTACCTGAAGTAAGGCACTGACAGGTCCACGCCGGCATGAATGCCTTTCAATTTACACTTTCCAACCTGCCTTGGTCTTTTCAACACACGATGGCGCTACTCCCCAAAAAACAGAATAACACCGACTCCATCTGCGAATGAGGGCATGTAATGACGACCTGACTGTAATGATACATGCTCGTACATAATGAGCAGCTGTAACTGAAACTCTGCAAGAGGCATGATTTCCAATTTCCGACAGGCTAAAGATAGACGCGGTCGTAATTACAACAAAGCTCACAGGATACTATTAACCTGCACAGAAGACCCTAAAAAAATACCAAACAGACCACATCCTCTGATTCAGACATTAAATTCTATGATGTCTTACAAACTGCTGAGTGTAATCTGAGGAGGAATACACAGCAAACTACATGGTTAACACAGGCAAAGCCAGAGAATCGTGTTTATTTGATTAATTCTTTGTTCAAAGTTAATGCGAAATGTGAAAGTGTGCATATTCATTGTTTTTGAATTATGGGCTATCAATGAATTGACTTTTAATAGTTTCCTTGTTTTTTACTTAAAGAAAGTAAGTGAATACTTTGGCTTCTTGCCCCAAAGAGCCCCACTGGTCCTCTAAAAATATGCTGTCTGTAATGTATCATATTATCATGAGTGTTTGTTTGTAATATCATAATCTGACAGGGGTGTCAAACTAAATCTACTGGAGTAAAAAGTATTTCAAAGAGGTTTTGATGTACAGTAACATGGAAATATATATGCACGTGCTTGGTTTTTCTACGACAATTGCAGGGTCGACATTTCCAGTTTGAAAGCTTGATTCATAATTCTGTATCCTCTTACCTGAAGTTCATAATGAAAACATTAAGTATTCAGTTAATAATGAACAGGATACTTGGGTTGGGTTGTCCTCCACACGTTTGATCTTTAATGATAATTTTGTGTGCTTTGTGTGACAGCTAGTTACAGCTGTGAAGTAATGCAGTGGAACAGAGTTGGTTAATAAAACAGGTGACTTAAACGTGTGGAAATTGAAGGCGGCTCTGTTTGTTCGCTGTTTCAGTGATGGACATGCGCACACTGATGGGATGGAAGAGAGGCACCTCTATACTGACGTCACCCCCCCCCCCCCCTTCAAAAAAAAAAACAAATTTCAAGCTGTCCGGAGCTGGGACATACCCGGTTTCTCTGCAGTGTAGTAGTGAGGAGGAGCAGCTCCAGAATTGTAAGCCAACTTTTTCTGGTGTTTGCATGGATGCACAGCTTCTCTAAACTTTAAAAAAAAAACATATTTAAGGTTTTAAGAGCGACCACCATGAACACAAACTTTATTTTATAAATATAGACTGAACATATAAAACCTTCTGCGGAAGGAAATCCAAAACTTGGAAAAGCTGCTTTTGTGTGTGTGTGAGACAGAGTCTTGGGCTGGGATACCACCGCTGCTGCAGCTGCTCGGGTGTCTGGGCTGAAGGAGAGAATCTCAGTGAGGCTTCACAGGATGGCAGAGTTCAAAAGGAGATGAAAAGAGGAGAGCAAAGGAGGTCTGTGTGCGGAACTTGAGAGCTGCAGAAGTGATTTGGTCCTGGGCTCTGTCTGCACACTCGGACTGGAGCTGACAATGAAGATGAACATGGTAAATGGGCTCAAATCTACTCTGTCAAGAGACTAAGACTATATGTTTTTTCTACTTTTTCCTCTTTAAAAAATCAGAGATGATTCGTGTGAACATTTCGAATGTTAAAATAGCTATTTTACCACTAAGAGCCGAGGGAGAGTTGGGGGGGTCGTTGCGTGGAAAAGGCGTACTTTAGGCAGCATTTACGCACGGTAAGTTCGCAGCGTTACAGGTCCACATCTGCAAAAGTTTGCATATCCGGCTGCTGAAAACAAATCAACCAAACTTCCCCTGAGCAACAAAAGCTGCGGTCTATTTTGACTTGCAGACGCTCCTTGAGGGTTGCGATTGCGGTACCGGTGTAATGCATGCGGGCTGGCTGCCAACTGTCTGGGTCAGAGTGGCCAAGTAGGTAGCGTTGTCTGTCTGTCTGGACCGCAGGAGCGCTACAGCTAAAGAAACATTTGCGAAAAGCCCTCCTTTCCAAAAAGGCTACCACCCGTGTTTGGAGTCCGGTCTTTTCCTCGGATCGTCACCGCTGTGTCACCTGGATCCGCTTGTGTGCTGCAGTTTGTAGTTTGCACATGCTGCCTTCAAGCGCGTCAGTGAGTAAAACTAATCTGCAGAAATATCAGCTTGCACAGCTGACATGTATGCGTCCGTTCCAGCGCGGGTTTTACACGTCATTTGTATTGTATTGCCACGTTTTTGTCACGGCGTATCAGCCATTAAACGGCCATCCGTGTACTTAAAGAGGTACTGGCACAAATGGAACCGACACCAGTGCTCCTCGTGGAAATCTGTAATATGGGGTGTTCAGCGTTGCCTTACTTTTTCATTCATTGATTACAAACCACAGATGGAGTCAAAGCTTGCCATCAAGCCTGCTATAGCTAGTTGCTCAGTATAAGCAAAGGAAAAGAATGAGAGCGAACCTTTCCTCTGTTCCTACAACAGAAATGTGAGATTATAGTTCTAATGCTTGGTGTTGGTCTACAGTATGTCACTGTAAGCTTAACATCTTTGTGGTTTTGTTAGTCAGATATAGCTTTGGGTAAGCAAAATGATTAGCTTGGACCAATCAGATTGGTCACTATGAAAGTATTCACTTTTTTTTTTTTTTTTTTTTTTTTTTTTAAATATATCATCTTTTGACTGAAAAATATAAAAAAAAATACTCAGATTATATTAGACGAAAATCTCCAGTGGTCTTAAAAATGGCTCCAACTAGCTGTCAAAAATGCAGATATTAAATAGGTACAAAGTTTTAGAATAGTCAGTAGCCAATTGATCTAGCACTTGACGACCAATAAATCAGCTAACAGAGTGGGGTATAGTTGGGTAATCACTGCTTAATTTTCTCCACAGCAGTGCAGATGGATTGGTCAAGACAAAGATACAGAGCTTCCTGTTTGCGTCTGATGGATTACAGTGTTTTGTATGAGCTGCTGACATGAATTCAGAGGCTGGTGAGATGTGGGAGTGCTCATCTTCAGGAGAAATCTGAGACCTGAATGAGCCTTCAAGCACGGTGAGAGCATTTTAATTGAAGGAGGCGCACCATGGACTTGTTGTGGTCTGCCATCAGACCCATTATGTCCTTTTAACCCATTTGTAGCACCCTCTACCCCTACCCCATGTCACATCTTTCCCTGAATTATGGAAATTTTGTGGAAGACACTGACTTGGACACTGAGCCTGGTGGTGATGACTGCTTCTGAATTTCAAAGTATCAGCAAACTCTCACATAACTCCCAAGGTATGGTGGTGGCACATGGACAAAAAAATTCTGCTGTACTCAACAGCTTATTTTCATAACATCTTCTCATTTCTGTTCCATTCTCTTCTTTTCCTGGTAAAAGAGGAGTTCCTGTCCTACCTGCAGCACTACCAGTTGACTGTCCCGGTGCGGGTGGATGAGAATGGAGAATTCCTGAGCTACACTGTGAAGCACCACCGGCCAGGCCGACGGAGACGGGGGGCGGTGGATCCGATGATGGGAGCCCAGGCCGCGTTAGACCCACTGGAGCCCCGACTGTTCTACAGACTGTCAGCCTATGGAAAGCACTTTCACTTAAACCTGACTCTCAACCCCCACTTCGTGTCAAAACATTTTACAGTGGAGTACTGGGGTAAAGAAGGGCTGGAGTGGCGGCATAATGTGGTAGATAACTGTCACTATATTGGATTCTTGCAAAATCAGCACAGTACAACTAGAGTGGCACTCAGCAACTGCAAAGGCCTGGTGAGTACAAAGTGCTACAAGGTTCACAGCTCTTACGAACAACCCCCCCCCCATGTTTATGTCAGATATAACTAGGTTGTGGTTCTGTCGCTGCAGCCAGTCTTTTGGTAGATTCGACAGAATATTATCACAAGATTATTGCAGTTTGCTTAAGAGAATCTTGGCTTTTTTTTCTGCATGGCGCACTGAGCCTGCAGGCAGCTTGGAGTGACTTGATGTTTATGTAGAAAAAAAATCACATCATCTCAGTGATCTGATAGTGATAACCATCAGTGCTTTTCTTCCCACTTGTGTGCTGGATGTCACACTTGAGTAGTTGAGATCACATTTCTTAAGCAGATCCTTGTGTGATCTTTAAACGATATCCCTATAAATGTGCAGGTTTCAGTTCAAAAACAAAACTGAGCAGCTCTAATACGGCATCTAATTATCCTGTCTAAGCTTTTATTCCTGAGGCTTTTGTCCACAGACTGTGTGACTGTTTAGTACCCCTTAACTAATCACGGAATTGGGCCAAATTTTAAAAGCTGTTATCCCTCCATGCTCGAGAGTAACTCTAAAGAAGTTAAAAAAAAGAAAAAGGCCCTGCTTCTTGTTGGCAAATGTAATCATGTGGGGGAAACGTTTAGCCAAATGTGTTGGCAAGACATAGCACTGAGTATCATAAATTGAATTAGTGTTTGCCCTTTTTTTCTTACATCACCAAAAATGGACAAAACTGTGTCTGTACTTTAATGTAATCAGCTGTCTGGACATTTTGAGATCTTGACATCACACACTATTAAAACCCTACATCAAAAATGTTTCTGTAGGCTAGTGTGATATGTGGTTAATTGCTTTTATTGTGGGTTTTACAGAGCCAAGCCAGTGTTTCCTATAAACCCACTCTGAAGGACTTCTCCTAGTTTATGCTCCAGAGGGGGCATTGACAGGGGGAGAAGAATGTTTTAATGCTGGTCTGGATGTAACTGATTGTTTGGGGTTCTTAAATTTTACTGCAGATTAGTGACTAATGCATTGTATATGTGAAAACATGTCCCTAATGAGAAGCAAGAGGTCGCATAAGGGGATGTATTAGTTGTTTAAAGGGACACTCCAAAATGACTATCTTGTTTTTTTGTTGTTGTTTTTTTTAATTAGCCGCCCAAATTCTGGATTGTACTTTTTTACAACTTGCTACAAAACAAAATCTTTTTTCACATGTTTCCCACCTGACAAGTGCCCAGTATTTTCAGACTTTAAAAATGAGGGTTTGGAACACCTGCTATCCAGATTCAAACTGACGTGACTTTGTTATGATGTCAGCATGACAATCCGTCAGTCAGAAGTGGAAAATAATAGGGCTGTTGGAGGTGTGTAGGCTTTAGTTGTGATATGGCTTCCAATAATCATTGTGTTCAAACTGTCCACTGTAAATAAAAGATGGAATCAGGCACTATAACATCAGTGTCAAGCTTGAGTGTTGGCGTTCTAGCTGCTGTGTTCGTTCTTTGTAGTCAGAAACGACCATATTTGGATGACTGGGTGGAGGTCCAAGTTATGAGCTAATGCTTAGCTAGCTTGATTATCTATCTCTATTCATAACTGAAGCCCAAACATCTTGGACAGTGTGCACCTCACAGCAAGCTTTATTGTTTATCAGATAATTACAATATCATTTCATCATTAAAACTTCCCAAAAGCCACCAACACAGAACCTCCAAAGGTCCAATTCAGTGACTTCTCTTAAAAGAAGTAAGGCCTACAAAAGAGTGATGGGCTATAGCAATGTAGACACTTGTCAATTAAGGTGGCCATGCCCATAATTCCATTACCAAGAGTGATTAATTTATATTACAAAATGTCCCACCATAGATTTATTATGGTGGGAACCTATTCACAAAACCAAACCATTATATACATGTCACTTTTTGAGCCAGCCTCAAGTGGTCATTAGATGAAAAGCAGTTTTTGGCATTTAGTTGAATTTTCCCTTGAGACATGGCTGCTTGGTTCAAACTATCTCCCTTGGATTTCAGAACTCAATAATAATAATAATAATAATAATAATAATAATAATATAGCTTGAATGTTTGTGCTTTTTCTTCATATATATTCATAAAAGCAGATTTTGAAAATGTTCACCTGTTGAAACAAAGGATGCCTGAGTTTCCTTCATGTCCACCTGTCTGAGCACAGACAAGAGTAACAAGTGTCTAAACTAGGATTGCTCCTTTAATAAAATGATTATGAAATACAGTGCTTTTTCTTAAGACTGTACTTTTAGTACCAATGTTTCCTGTTTTTAACCTGCTTTTTTTTTCATTGATTTTCTTCCCCAACAAGCACGGTGTTATTACAACAGAGGAAGAACAGTATTTAATAGAGCCTTTAAAGAACATATCCTCAACCACCTCTGGTGAATGGAACCTGGAAGAAGCACAGCAGCATGTTATTTATAAAATGTCTGCCATTCCCTCACCACAAGAGCATAGCCAGGAGTTCAGCTGTGGCATTTCAGGTTGGTGAACCTCCATCTGGGTTGGACTCTGTGTGGGTGGAACTGACGTAAAGGAATAACTATACATAGCAAGTTAGAGGAAGTGCTGGTTTGGTTCTAGGCCCAGGTTCTGTTAGACATGACCGGGCCTCTTGTGTGCTATAGTTGCTCCTGGCCTGGACACCTTTCAACCTGTGACAGAAAGTCTTGCTCCAGCTTTCATATAACGCCCTTCAGTGCATAAAGAAGACTTTACAGAAGAACAAATTCTATTTATAGGACCAATAATCATCTTGAGAATTTAAAATTCTCAGTTTCACCAATGCTCTGTTTGCTGAGATACGTTGAGTTAGAACCAAAAATAACCAGGTGGATATTTAGGTATTCGGCCAGGGTCTTATGAGAAAGAGCAAAGACTGTCATCACCAGGAAGCCAGCATGCCCTAACATGCAGCATCTTATAGCTTTTTCCCAGAGCATCTGCTCGGCCATAAAACAAAGACTTTAGCTGCTAGGTTCAAAGTGGCAGATTCCATATCTGCACCTATCACACACAAACCAGTTCTCTCTCAAACAGATAATATGTCACGCTTCTGATTGTTACCTCACTCTTACCTGTCTTTGTCTCCCTGTCATTCACAGACCTCATTAAAACCAGTGCACCTTGCCAGCTTAGCACGCTTTCGCCCCAAAACTACAGCAAGCTGTCAAACAGCACCCACAGACAGAAGCGATCGATCAGCACTGAGCGCTTTGTGGAGACGCTTGTGGTCGCTGATAAAATGATGGTCGGTTACCACGGACGCAAAGACATTGAGCACTACATCCTGTCCGTAATGAATATTGTAAGTTTGAGCCTACTTTTTCGGTCAAGTCTACACTCATGATTTCTCCATTATTGCTCATGTTCTTCGTGGACAGGTAGAGTAGTGTGGCACAGTTGTCTGACTTTGTGTCTTTTCTTCTTTTCTGGAGGTCAGGTTGCCAAACTTTACCGTGATGCCAGCCTAGGAAATGTTGTGAACATTATTGTGACCCGGCTGATTGTTCTGACTGAAGATCAGGTAAGAGACGGTCTCTTTTTTTTCTGTTTTAAGCCACTTCTTCTAGTATCTATATCCTCACCTGTATTGAGTGTATAACTGTATAACGCAACTTCTGTGTAGAAAGGGTAGAGAGTAGAAAGACTCTTCACCATATGGACACCACTTCACATGAAAGCTGTGCTCAGGTATCTTCCCTCAGGGAGCTTCTATTGAGCATTAGTACATGTACTATACATGTGCATGTATGTGTGATGAGAGAAACAGAGGGTCTTCCTACCATCTGTTTTTCTGAAAGGGTCTAGCAACTCTTTTTGTAGCATCAGTTCCAAAAATGATGTCAAGTGTCAAGATGTCAAACTTTAAATTATATGAAGCAGCACTAGTATATCAGTCATTATGAAAGTTCACATTGTATGCAGAATGTTTTCTAATTATTTGGTGGGTAAGCTGACACCAGCACAGTTTAATTACCCTTTGCATGGAAGTAGAAGCATTTACCAAACTCCACTATAACATCCCCAGTTGTCCTTCTACATTAGCTACTTTTCCTCCCTGTTTTCCAATAGTGCAAGTCCTCTGCTCCTTCTATGAGTCATCTTTTTCTTCCTGCTGTAAATGGTTTTACCTTTACTACAACTGCATCGTCTCCTAAATCAAAGACAAAACCCATGTCTTCTGCAAAATCTGGTCCTCTAACATCCCTCTGATCCCCTAACAGTACTCCTCCAATAATTCATTCAGATAATCATTCTACTTTGGCTCAGTGTTTAGAGCTGTCAATGCATGACAATAAATTCAGTGCCCTTTTTTTGTTTTGAGCTTCTTTTTTTTTTTACTTTTTTGTTTTGCATGCATGCTATTTTTTGGACAGTAGGCAATAGGCCTCCAGGTTTCTGGGTATAAAGTCATGTGAAAAGAAAGTTTTTCACTGTCAAATCTCCATTGTGTTTGACACCCAGTGATGGATTGTGCATTATGGTCAAATGTGTCAGATTTGGGCTCATCTGTCCAAAGGGCTGAGACCTGTAGAGTCTGAAATGTAGCTCTTGGGTTTTTTACAATTTCTCTGAGCATTGCACAATCTGATCTTAGGGTGAATTAGCTGGGATATCCACTGGGCTGATTGTGGTGTTATGTTAACATACAACAAAATACTCCAGGCCAGCAAACTGCCAATTGCCTCTATAGAGGTGCTCACACTTGCCGATGATCAATTAACCTGCATTTAAACAGCAGGACGGAGGTGCTAATCAATCGTAAATCAAATGGAGAAGTGCCTTAAACCTCCATTCTTTTAAGCAACTAAAAGGGGGCAATAACTGTGGTTTCAAAAAAAACTTGCATTCCCATAAAATTCTAAGTTAAACTTGCCCTTGGACCTGACCTTGTTAAAAACCTTGTTGATGTATATATGGGCTCAGTCACTCATTTTGAGTCATGCTGAGTAAAACATTGAGTTGTAAATTTAGCTTATTCTGTGTTTCAGAAAGGAGGATTATCCAAAGTATGCTCATTGGCTAACGACTTGTGATTAAAAAGTCATTGGCCAACGAGGATGCAATTTTACTTCTGCTGATCACATTACTCATTTTAAAACAGCAAGTCGATGAAGGCAAAATTGTTCATCTTGACATAATAAACCAATGGATGAGTTCATGGTAGCTGCATCCATCCTTTATAATGTCTATGGCCACAACACAACATGGGAAAAACATCATGATGGAATATGAAGAAAGATGCTAAAACTTGACATCTGTGTTTGTGATGAAGAGATGTCAACTTAAGTTAAAAGTAGGAGCTGGCTGTACTTTTGTAAGGTACCAGTTTGTACCATGAGATGGTGCAGTGAGTGAACCTCAGCTTTAAGTCGTTAATAACACATTCTTACCTGCAAAAAAAGCAAAGCCTGTTGAGAAAATGAATGTAGGGCTTAAATGAAATATCAAAATTTGAAAGAACTTTTTGAACATGCCTGCTGGTAAAATACTGCCCACTATGGTAAATATTTTAGTTCAAATTTGCAGAGGATAATTACGAACCACACGTATCTAGCATCACCCAATATTTTTTGGTGCTGATGGAAATTGCGTTTTCTTCTATCACTTTGTTTTTCATGTCTGTTTTTTGCAGCCAAATCTGGAAATTAATCATCATGCTGACAAGTCTCTGGACAGTTTCTGTAAGTGGCAGAAGTCCATCCTGTCTCATCACAGCGATGGAAACAGTATTCCAGAGAATGGGATGGCTCATCACGACAATGCTGTCCTAATCACCCGGTAAGAGTTGGCTAACAGCTACAGAACAGGACAACATGTTGCTCACACACCATTATAATAGTCCAGTGTTGAAATACAATTTTTCAGTTCTTACTTTATTTGTAATTTTCTCATCTTGAGCAAATACAGGTTATTTTCTGTGGTGTGCCTTCAGCAAATGTCGACAGCTACAGCACTGGAAAATCCAAAAGTCCAGGTCTTGTGTGCACACTTTACCTGTAATAGCTCACGGGAATAAATGCCATCGTTTTGAAAGTAAAATGTGCTGTTACGGACGTAATGTACCTGTCATCCCGCAATTTATGTCATAAAATAATAAAACTCTGTCATTACCTGGAATAGACTTTATTGTTGCCAGAACTGTTTTGGCTACTTAACCTGGCAACTGATGTGTATACTCCTCCAGCTGCTTCTATCTAGAGAGAGGATGGGGTTCTGTGATTGACATTGCCAAAGGCAAAGTTTTTGATTCTGTAGTTTGCATAAAACAGCCTTTTTATCATTAGTGCTAGCGTGTTGTCTGCCAGTTAATATCCTCCAGCTTCTTTGGCTGTTGGTTTTATTATTGGTTTTAGCTTCACTTTGCACAAACAGCAAAGGCTGCTTAATAGGGCCTGCCTGCAGTGGTCATGGAGTTTGCCTTTTTGGCTTTCCCTTTTTAGCAGGAAGCTGAGAAATGTTATTGTTTTCATAAACCAAAAAAATCATGGAAGGGGCTTTTAACTCCCAAACTATTTTTTTAAACATTTCAGTTTGAGGGCATAAATTAACTTGGATACTTGGTTACAGATGAGCTCTAAGGAAGCTGACAGACCCAATGCTCTGACATATAAAAGGCCCATTAGGTTATTATACCTGATGGTCATTGCAAACAAACATTGGTCTACAAATCTATCATCTGTCACAGTTTGTTCACAGCAAAATCCAAGTAATAAATACGATATCCACATTGTTTTTCTTGGGGATTAGAATATTATGCCGATCTCTCAAGTCATATTTGAATGAAAAGACAAGCAAGATGTATTTATTAACCATGGGTATGAGTGCATAGCATAGACAGTATAAAAGAAAAGTCTGAAAGGTAAGCAAAGTAAAATCTGTGATTGTAAAAAGACTTCCTGTCCTATAGAAGTCTATGGGAAAATAGCTGCCAACCCTTTCCTCAATTCACGCTTTCCTGATGACTTGAGCTCTGTCACGTGTTTTAGGTCATAGTCAACAAAACTCATATCTAATAAAACATTAAATCCATCTAATAAATGTTGTTTTTTTCTAAGTGTTATAAAGCAGGATTATCCATATGCTCATTGGTGATGAGCTCATTGGCTGGGGCCTTTCTGTGTGGCGTTTTCCCCATGTCTGTGTAGGCTCTTTGTGGGTACTCTGGCTTCCTATCATAGACCATAGGTGCAAATGTGAGTGTGAATGGTTGTCTCTCTCTCTGTGTTAGCCCTGCATCAGATGGTTGACCAGTCCAGGGTGTACATTGCCTTCCGCCTCTATGATAGCTGGGATAGGCTCCAACTTCCCTTGCGACTCTGAATAAGAATAAGCTGAAGAGAATGGATGAATCGATGGATGGATGGGCTTGTTTAAATGAGTTTGGTTTATAAAAACACACCACTTCTATAGCTGTGATGAAATTAGCCACTGACACTTTTCCTGCAGATCTTTGGTAACATGGATCAGTGTGAATGAATGATTGAAAGTTCTTGTTAGCATAAAACAAGAATGTCATTGTCCAGCCTTTGTTTTGAAATGGGTGGTGTCAAAACCTTTGAAAAATTGGGGGAATAAATCAAAAATGGATTAGAAAAGTCACAAGTAGGGTCACTTAAAAGAGAACAGAGAGAGAAAGAGAGAGGAGTGATTCAAAGACAAAGGAGTGAGGGTGGTAGGTGATGGTGGAGGTGGTGGTAGTAGGGTAAAATTTAAGTTGCTGTGCTCCTGGTTTTAATAGATTAAAAGCTTGTGGTATGATTGTCTCATTAATTTGAATGCAATCCTGTAAAAATTTCCTTTTCCTTTTTTTTTTTTTTTTTTTCTTTTTGACTTTTGCTCTATTGTATTAACTGTGAAAGAGCCCACGGCACAACCAAAATTATTGGGACCATGAACTTGTGATCTCATTGCTTTTGAAGTGGTTCCTTCAAAGAGGTGGACCAGCTCTGTCACCACTGGCAGTCAGCTGCTGTCTTCAAACTAACTTTAGTGTATCAAGACAGCAATTAAAGGGCAATAAGATGGAGTTAGCTTGCCATCGGTTCACAGTTCAATGGGATCAAGTTGACAGTTATGCGATCTATTCGTGATAGTACACAGTTAACTGTGATCAGCGAAAACAGCAAATCTGCTGCACAAAAATTTACACTAAGTGCTTACATTCATAGTACAGCCATAGGCTCATAGATATGAAACAGAAATTCCAAAATTCATTTATAAGTACTCATGCAGGTCCTGCCACTGTTGTTTAGAGACAGGTTACCTCCTACCAGGTAACCTGTCCTGTAGTTTTTACAATTAAAAGTGGTCATCCAGAGGTTAATGATAATAATAATAATAATGGATTGCATTTATATAGCGCTTTTCGGGACCCCTCAAAGCGCTTTAAATACCACTATTCATTCACTCTCACATTCATACACTGGTGAAGGCAAGCTACAGTTGTAGCCACAGCTGCCCCGGGGCAGACTGACAGAGGCGAGGCTGCCATATCGCACCATCGGCCCCTCTGGCCGTCACTGGTAGGCGGTAGGTGAACACCCAACTCTTGAGCCACGATCGCCCATTGAGCGTGTTGCGCGCTTAACCTATTGACGACTAGGCTCTCGTGACCACTTGAAATCACTTGCCGAATGGGAAAAAAATTTAGTGCAATCAGTGGATATCCATTGACTTGACAACCCAAGCTAGTATATGATATTGTTAGGAGTAACACTTGAAGCTCTTTTCTGGACTGAGCAGTTTCTGTCATATTTGGGGCTGCTTATAAAACAAAATGACTGGGTGTGTAACAGAAGTTAGTGAGGGTCTCTGCTTATGCAGCTATGTTTGGAAAAACCCAGAAGCTATTCTAATAGTCAACAGACATATACTGAGGGTCAAAACTAGCCATTAGGGTACAGGGGAGGTTGTCTTTACAAGGGAAAGATTTAAAGGTGACATTATACCTGACCAGACTGTGATTAAACATAAACAGTTTGAGTATTCTGACCTTCTTCTTCTTTTTGCCTGTTCTTAGGTATGACATCTGCACCTACAAGAACAAACCTTGTGGTACCTTAGGTGAGTGGAAAAGGCTGTTTAAATTTCATATATGTTAAATTAGGTTTCCTTTGTAATCTTATGTGATGCTGACTACATTAAATGTCTAGTTTTGGAGTTTATCCTTTCCTGCTCTTTGGAGAGGTTTTTATTTTCCCATTCAACGTGTCCTCAAAAAAAACCTTATTTAGCAGCCTTCGCAATCTTGTGTAGAAGAACACAAATCCGACAAATCCGGTGAGACATAATGAGAAGGATATTTTCCATTGTGTTATTATAGCTCCTCAGTGGCTTCTCCTCTGTTTGTTGAGGCCAGGAGCCCTGAACCTGGACAGCTGTGGTCACCTCTAGTTTATAAATCTCCTGTCTCTGTCCTCTGCCTCCAACCTCAGTTTGTCTAAAGTGTTTACACTTCCACTGGGGGTTGAAAGGGAGAAAGGAAGTGCAGGAAAGTTAGGAGGGCAAAGACTTAAAAGGGGGGAGGAGAAATGTGGGATGAAGAAGAGACAAGATTAGTGGCAGATGGGGGAGATGGAGAAGAAGAAGAGGAGGGGTTGAAAGGAAAATGGAAAAGGACAATTATAGGGGGTGTTAGAGTATGCAGGAGGGAGATGGAGTGGGTGATATGCACGCTCTGGTGTTACTGGGGGTGGAAAAAGGACAGCAAGTGGTGGCAGATCATCCCCCCCCCCCCCAAAAAAAAAAAAAGAAAAAGAAAAAAAAAAAAGAAAAGATAAATTCTGTCTCAAGTCGTTCAGTTCCACCTCAAACCTTCCTACCCAACCAGCTCTTTCTTTCCCCACCTTATCTTTTTTGGAGCCTGCAGGCACCACAGTATATCTTGGAGGTAATATCGTGACTTCAGGGGTGGTTTGACAGATTGACCGCATTCGTCACATTCTCTGGTCTTTTTAATTGCCCTGGCATCTGCTTGGCTTCCTCGTTGTCTCACCCCCACCTCCCTCTCTGCTCCTCCTCCTTTTCCTCCCAGGGATCATGCTCTCGGGTCAGACTGCTGGCATTTAGGGTCGCAGAGTAATCATGGGCGTGGAGATAATGCACAGTCCACCCTGGAGTTAAGAAAACAGCTTACACTCCATGTTTGCCCCCCACACGAACACACACACACACACACACACACACACACACACACACACACACACTTCTTCTTCTTTTCCCTCCCTCTCCTCCTTTTCTCTTCACCTTCAGGCTCCCTCTTTTCCTGCAGTAATGGTTTCAGTGGCCTCCTGATTTGCGAGTCTATTCTTGTTTAGCCTCTTAGTAAAGAGGACACAAAGGCCATGCCACTTTTAGCAGGCAAGCGAGGAGTCCATGCATGCGCTACAGGAAGATGTGAAGCTGCATTGGTTGCCAAACTACATGTTATGTAGCTAATGAACAGTGTAAAAAGAGGTGTGCAAAGTTTATCATTAGAACATTTTGCAAAAATTTCTACTGCAAGTTGAAAAACCGCTCTGGTGCATGCGAGCTGAATAAAAAGAAACATATTTTCTTGCTCACGTTCGTTGCATGAAGCCGTTCAGACATTTCATTTTGGTTTGATTTGTCTAAGTTCAGAGGTAACTGCTTATTCGCAAGAGAAAGAAAATTGAAAGCTGTTGACAGTAACTGTGCTCCTATCTACATGATTTATGCACATGTTAAACGCTTGAAAAATTCTTGAATGAAAGTCCAAACAAATCCCCACAACTATATTGCAAGATGTTTTTGTATCAATTGCTAAAAAAATATACAGGGAATGTACAGTACAGTAAACAGTAATGTACCGTCTTTTGTAAATACAGTTTGGTACTTTAAATGCTAATACCTTTCAGGAAAAAATATTGATTCATATCAATATATAAATATTAATACCCTATTTTCTAATTTTTAGTTAAGTCAGACTTGAGTCTCACTGTGATGCTTTAGTGCGCCCACAACTTAACTCTTAAACGCACATAGTCAGAATAAAGAAATTAAAAAGAAAGAGTAGCGACGTGAGTTGAAATTGTAGCAACTCAAGGTGGTGGTAGCTTGGGTTATTTACACAGTGGCAAGTTCAAAGACTCATGGGAATGTACATGCTTAGGCTCAAATCATTAATTATGTAGTGCTGTGATGTTTATTTTAGCTATTTTGCATTTAGACTTTAACTATTGTGGGTGTGTGATGTGGTTTCCAGCTTGTGTGTGGCTAAGTGTAATGTTAAGGTTTAACTAGCAGTGGACCACCATGATGACCAAGATTGCTGACTAAATCAAAGATGGACTCAGCCACCATGATGTCACCCATTAATTTGGGGTTATTTGAACCCTCACTGTTAGTGTTTTGGCCATCACATTGTTATTGAGAGGAAAGGGTGGCCTGCTAAATTATCAGCTAATGCTTTACAAGCTACATTTATAAACTGTAAGGCACAGACAAACACAGTATCGGTTAATTAGTGTTGCATAACAGACTAATAAAGTCACTCCTCAAAGCTAAGGCACAACTTCCTTGGACATATAACTTGATCCAAAATACACCAACAGCACAAACATGGCAGAAAGATCCAGTGAAAGGACAATATTTAGCAGAGGTAAGACTCAGAAGACACCAGTGGGTACAGCTCCACCTGCCATCTATTCAATTCAATTCAATTCAATTTTATTTATATAGCGCCAAATCACAACAAATGTCGCCTCAAGGCGCTTCATAGATACAGAGAAAAGCCCAACAATCATATGACCCCCTATGAGCAAGCACTTTGGCGACAGTGGGAAGGAAAAACTCCCTTTTAACAGGAAGAAACCTCCGGCAGAACCAGGCTCAGGGAGGGGCGGCCATCTGCTGCGACCGGTTGGGGTGAGAGAAGGAAGACAGGATAAAGACATGCTGTGGAAGAGAGACAGAGATTAATAACAGATACGATTCAATACAGAGAGGTCTGTTAATACATAGTGAGTGAGAAAGGTGACTGGAAAGGAAAAGAATCTATGTGGATGACTGGATGGCACACCCCTTTACCACCCTTCATAGCAACCCCAAGTTGCTATTAAGATATGAACTATCAGTAAGGCCAAAACTGCTATGTATTCGGCTATAAAAAATGTGCTTTGAGTTGTAAAGT